>NC_061813.1:38129941-38172441 GCF_021462225.1 Girardinichthys multiradiatus
GTATGGAAATGCTCTCGAAATAATGTTCCTGACTGAATGATTTGCTCAATTATATGTCAATTATATGATTTTTATTTTTCCTTAAAAGCGGGACCTTTTTTTTGCCTAGGATTATGTCTCTAGATGGAAAGAAATGATCTTAATCCACAAGCTGGAGAACAGATCTATACGGCACTAATTTTTAAACTCCACATACAGATCAATGTTCTGTAAAGTTATAGTTTAATATAAAATTAAAATATTTTGAAATAATGTGTAAAGTTCTATGGAAAAAAATAATTTATTGTCATGTAAAGATGTACCTAAATTATTTGTAAACATTTTGTCAATTTATAAGAAGAACCAAGAAACAGGATTCAAAATATTTACCCGTTTTTTTTCTGTTTTTGCTGCTTTAACTAACAGAGTGAGTTAGGTTACATTTTAGCTTAGTGAAGCTCACTTTTGTGTTACTGCCGCACGGTTTCCGTCACCAAAGTGAAAAAGAGGGGGCGCTGTATGACAACTTGGGAACCATCTACTGAGCAAGTGGGGAAAAAAAAGCGTAATATTTCATAGAAAGTTGAACTTTAGCTTATTAAATTGGTATTTTGATGTATTTTAAGGTTTTGACATAATCACAGTTTTTTACTTTTCTAGATTTTTCCACAGAATATTTAGCTTAGAGTATTATGGTCTCATGCAGTCTAGGTTTTGACCCTTTCAAACATCAAGAGACATTTTCATTTTATACAAGAGTCATGCCGACACTCTTACCTCTACATAAATAATTTATGCATCTAAATGCAGAGATTTCTGTCTGCGTTTAATCAGCTTGCCTCCTGTTGCTGTAGGATTTACAGATCAGATCAAGCCAGACTTCAGAGTTTGGACTCCACATGCTACGTCACTTTCCTTTCCACCGGAATTAAGCCGTGTCTTTAACTTGTCCAACAAGAAACATGGTAGATTCCTGAGAATCTGAAAGTATGGCCAGCAGAAGGTTCAGAAACTTGTGGATCAGGAATTTTATCAGATTTGTTTCTGGCACAAAAATGATTGAATTTTCCTGACAGGGTGTTTTAAACACAATGGAGGTCATTTATGGAGGATTTTCTGACAGCTGCTGTATTGCAGCTCTAGTTCTAGTTCAAACTGCCGTTGGTTATTAACTGAAAACAATCATAACAGACCTAAAACACAAATAATTAATTTTCTAAGAGTTCTTTTTATTACTAAATCTAAGCCAAAATCAGGAGACAGGCTGAAGAGTTCACTCCCTTTTCTTCCTTTAGTGCACCTCCGGCTTTATCAACGATGGGAACCAGCTGAAGGTCACCTGCCCATCGTGCCGCAAGAGTTTCTGTGCTCAGTGCAAGAAACCGGTGAGTTTAATTCTTGTAGGAATTTCCCCCACGTGTAGGAGTTGCTCCGCTTGTTTTAGGACGGATAAGATGTCTGAGACTGAGGAGGCTCCTCGGAGCAAGAATCTTCCCACTCAGCAGCTGTGTCTCTGTTCTAGTGGGAGCCTCAGCACCAGGACGTGTCCTGCGAGCAGTTCCAGCTGTGGAAGAGGGAGAACGACCCGGAGTACCAGAGGCAGGGCCTGGCCGGTTATCTGAGGGACAACGGCATCAGTAAGGCTGTGGTGAAAGCAAAACCACCAGTTTCAGTTCAGGTTTCCTGCTGCTCATCAGTCAGCCTTAACCTCATCAAACTGTCTGAAGAGTTCATCAACAAGCTGCTGACCTGTTAGGATTTTTAATAAGAGGGAATCTTTCTCCTTTTATTAAGTTAGCAATTATCTTAAAGAAGAACATTCACTCAGTCTGTTGGTACCACTCAAAAAAAGTTCAATATTTTTGTCCCTCACGTCAGAAAGTAAAACTCCTCTATTATATTGATTCATTCCACTTAGAGTGAAATATTTCAAGCCTTCATTTTTTGAAGGACGCTTTAATAGCTGCCTTTAGGTCATCTGCATTGTTGGTTCTAGTATCTCATCTTCCTCTTGACAACTCTTCATAGACTCTCTTTGGGGGTTCTGGTCAGGCCAGGTTGCTGACCAATCAAGCACAGTAACACCATGGTCATTGGACCAGCTTTTGGTACCTTTGGCAGTGTGAGCCGGTACCAAGTCCTGCTGGAAAATGAAATCAGCATCTCCATAAAGCTTGTCAGCAGAAGGAAGCATGAAGTGCTCTGGAATGTCCTGGTAGATGGCTGGGTTGAGTTTACGTCTGAGCTTCTCCACTCTTTCGTCCAGCCTCTAGCACCTTGATTTCCAAATGTAATGCAAAGTTTACTTTCATCTGATAAGAGGACTGTGGACCACTGAGAAACAGTCAATTATTTTTCTGCCTAGCCCAGGTAAGATGCTTGTAGCACATTTGTAGGAGTCGTCTGTACATAGTGGCTCCTCAGTCTATTCCTTGTAAAGCTTCCCCAAATTCCTGAATGGATTCTGCTGGACAATCCTGAAGATTCTGTGTTCATCCCTGTTGCCGGTGCATCTTTTTCTACCACACTTTGTCCTTCCACTCAACTTTTTATGAATATGCTTGGATACAGCACTCTTGAGAACCTCTTGTTGTTTCTCCTCATGTGGAAGGTGTTCATTACTGTCTTCTAGACATCTGTCCAATCAGCAGTCTTCCCCATGGTTGTGTCTCCTACTGACCCGGGCTTAGGAAACATTTGGAGGTGTTTGGAGTTGATAAGCTTCATTATCTGTAAGCCATAATCATCAAAATTGCAAGAAATAAAGGCTTGAAACATCTCACTCTGTGTGATGAATCTATATAACCTGAGTTTCACTTTCTGAAATGAAAAATATTGAACTTTTTCATGATATTCTAATTGTTTTAGCTGTAATTGTAATCTAGTTTCCCAGTTAAAAACTCAATGTTTCATTGATTAAAAGCCCAGTGGTGTTACACGTGTTCTTCCTCTGTAACCAATCAGCATCTATTGTCTTCTGCAGCGTGTCCTGAGTGTAAGTTCCAGTACGCTCTGACCAAAGGCGGCTGCATGCATTTCACCTGCTCCCAGTGCCGCCACCAGTTCTGCAGCGGCTGCAACAACCCCTATTACAAGGTGTGTTCCCAGTTCCAGAGTCAAATTCTTGTTTAAACACCAGTTAGGTGGAGTCGCGTGGTGTGACGCAGACCTTTATTCCACCCTGTTTAATGTTCACACAGTCCAGAGCCGCGCCCAACACTTTGTCCGTCTGTCAGCCTTTAGAGGGCTGCAGATCAAAGGTCCTTCATCATGTTGTTGTGTCTGAGAACATGAGGTTCTTCTAGACTTTAGATCCCTGACAAGTGACATTTTAACACTGAATCTCGGTTTATTTAAAACAGCAGAACGATGACGCATCTGGAACTGGCTGGGAAATACGTAAATTCAATTTTCCAGGTCTGGATGAGGATGAAAATATGTTAGTTTCCAGATTTTATTTCAATTTCCTTTTGTTTTTTCTTTTCTTTTTCTGTCCTTTTGCTTCTGTCCTTCCAATCATTTGTCCTTTCTATCTGTCCTTCTCTGTCCCTTTTTCCTTTTATCCTTCTGTCTTGCTAACCTTTATCTTCCCTTTTCTGTCTGTCCTATACATTCTTCTGTCCTTCCACCCATCCTTGTGTCCTACCTTCCTTCCTTCCCTCTGTTCTGTGCTTTTTTTCACCTTTCCTTCCTGCCATCTGTCCTTCCTTCCTTCCCACCATCTTTCCTTCCTTCTGTTCATCCTTCCTTCCTTCTTTCCCTCCTTCCTTCCACCCTTTGTTCTTCCATTCTTCCTTCCTGCCTTACTTCCTTTCCGCCATCTGTCCTTCCTTCCTTCCTTCCATCCTTTGTTCTTCCATTCTTCCTTCCTTACTTCCTTTCCGCCATGTGTCCTTCCTGCCATCTTTCCTTCCTTCCTTCCTTCCTTCTGTCCGTCCTTCTTTCCTTCCACCCTTTGTTCTTCCATTCTTCCTTCATTACTTCCTTTCCGCCATCTGTCCTTCCTTCCTTCCTTCCTTCCTTCCACCCTTTGTTCTTCCATTCTTCCTTCATTACTTCCTTTCCACCATCTGTCCTTCCTTCCTTCCCACCATCTTTCCTTCCTTCCTTCCTTCTTTCCCTCCTTCCTTCCACCCTTTGTTCTTCCATTCTTCCTTCCTGCCTTACTTCCTTTCCGCCATCTGTCCTTCCTTCCTTCCTTCCATCCTTTGTTCTTCCATTCTTCCTTCCTTACTTCCTTTCCGCCATGTGTCCTTCCTGCCATCTTTCCTTCCTTCCTTCCTTCCTTCTGTCCGTCCTTCTTTCCTTCCACCCTTTGTTCTTCCATTCTTCCTTCATTACTTCCTTTCCGCCATCTGTCCTTCCTTCCTTCCTTCCTTCCTTCCACCCTTTGTTCTTCCATTCTTCCTTCATTACTTCCTTTCCACCATCTGTCCTTCCTTCCTTCCCACCATCTTTCCTTCCTTCCTTCCTTCTGTCCGTCCTTCTTTCCTTCCACCCTTTTATTCTTCCTTCCCTTCTTCCGTCTAAGCCTCTTCCCGTCTTTCCTTCCATCCGTCGGTCAGTCTCTGGTTATTTCTGCTTTCGTATTTAAAGCCCGACTCTAAAGTATCTGACATAAATTCAAAGTGAAGCTTCTTTTTTTTTGCTTTAGAAATGGTCCAATAAAAGACTGATTCCTAATTTCTCCATGTTGGTCATGTTTCTGGTTAAAATCTGATCTTCAGTCAGTTCATGCCTCTGTTTTAATCCCTACAAAAACCTTTCTGGTCCTTAACTTTAGCTCCTCACAGTGAAGCTGAAAGATTCAGTTGGGTGAGTAAAAATCTAATATTTCTTGTGTTCTCTTGCAGACTGAATGCAAGGTAGCTCAGTGCAAATATGCAGGCCTGCACGCTCATCATCCTCGAGACTGCCTGTTCTATCTCAGAGACTGGGATGCAGATCGACTACAAGATCTCCTGCAGGTAAAGCAGGCCTCTGTTTCTCTAACACTGTGCTGGCAGAGTTGTGATGCACAACAGCTTTACATGTTATTAATATTACATCTAATCAGTCTGTAGTGATTGCAGACCCTGACTTTGTGAATTGATATATTCTGCAGCTCTACCTTCCATCACTCTTCTCTTCCTCCCTTCTTACAGTCAGTGTTTTTTGCATGTTCTGTATTTGAAGCCTGGCGGCGATATTTGTCCCAGATGTTTAGGTTTTTATGTATTCAGTCAGTTAAAGTTTTTATTTATTTATTTAAGAAATGGGATAAGAAGGAACAAGAAGTCTGGAAACGCCTGGATTTATGACATGAAATTTTGCGTTAGGTGGCCAGACAAGCTGAGTACTCTTTTTGTCAGAAATAAGTCAGGAACTGGAGTATGAATGGGTAAAAAGTTTTGATGAACCAACTGTGGTCTTCCTGCTTGGAAGGAAAACGTAAAGAGCATCATGATCACCTCTGCATGAAGATGTTTTATTGTGCTGGAAAATGATTCGCATCAGGAAGTTCTAGAAATAGTTTGGCTGACTTTGGGTTGCTCTGAAAATAATTCTGTTTCGCCCCGATTAAGCAGCAAATATATTAAAATGTTCTGCTCTGTGTTTGGTTCCTCAGAGGAGCGGTGTGCCCTTCAACACGGATCCTTCCAATGAAACCCAAACGGGTAAGTTATTTTCCAGTGCACCAGTTTGTTTCTGTGATTCCCAGTGAAAATAACTCAGACCTCCAGACTTTCCCACATTGATGGTCCGAGTCTGTTTTGGTGTCTGTCTGTGACTCTAGACACATGTGGCGTGATGGAGCAGAAGGACGAAGGCGGCCAGCAGGCCGATTCTCCGTGTGGCGGCCAGACGCAGCCGGGACAGGCCGGACTCTGCATGTGAGTCAGCACCACCACAACTAAAACATGGCAACCTGAGAGTGAATTTCATCCTGTTACTCAGCCTGAATATCTGGTTTTCCTACTTTGTAGCAGCAGAAACATCAGACCCACATGAAATAAAACTTATTATCCATGTGCTTTACCTTCACTTTGTTCCCCTGATGGTTTCGGTTTGTTTAGCTGAGTTCTGTGGTTCCTAAATGACTAGAACTGTACAGAACTTCGTCATCAAGCTGCAGATCCAGCTAAAAACACCCATCACTATGAGTGACGTTGTAGCTTGTTTTGCTAATTTGTGCTGAAATGTAAACTAAATGAAGCTGAAGATAAAATATTCCCACACAAACCAAACCAGTTTCCTGAAATGACCTTTGGTTCTTTGTTTGGTGTTTAGTCAGCGGCGGTTCTGCAGATTCTTTGTCCGTCGGGTTGTTTTTGTTATCAGTTATTGAGGAAAACGCATTAAGATGAGAACAAAACTGATGATTTAGGTCCGTTAGTTCAAAACATCCATCCATCTATCTGGTTCCATCCATCTATCTGGTTCCATCTGGTTCCATCCATCCATCTATCTGGTTCCATCCATCTATCTGGTTCCATCTGGTTCCATCCATCCATCTATCTGGTTCCATCCATCTATCTGGTTCCATCCATCTATCTGGTTCCATCCATCTATCTGGTTCCATCTGGTTCCATCCATCCATCTATCTGGTTCCATCCATCTATCTGGTTCCATCCATCTATCTGGTTCCATCCATCTATCTGGTTCCATCCATCTATCTGGTTCCATCCATCTATCTGGTTCCATCCATCCATCTATCTGGTTCCATCCATCTATCTGGTTCCATCCATCTATCTGGTTCCATCCATCTATCTGGTTCCATCCATCTATCTGGTTCCATCCATCCATCTATCTGGTTCCATCCATCTATCTGGTTCCATCCATCTATCTGGTTCCATCCATCTATCTGGTTCCATCCATCTATCTGGTTCCATCCATCCATCTATCTTGTTCCATCCATCTATCTGGTTCCATCCATCCATCTATCTGGTTCCATCCATCTATCTGGTTCCATCCATCTATCTGGTTCCATCCATCCATCTATCTGGTTCCATCCATCTATCTGGTTCCACCCATCTATCTGGTTCCATCCATCTATCTGGTTCCATCCATCTATCTGGTTCCATCCATCCATCTATCTGGTTCCATCCATCTATCTGGTTCCATCCATCCATCTATCTGGTTCCATCCATCTATCTGGTTCCATCCATCTATCTGGTTCCATCCATCCATCTATCTGGTTCCATCCATCTATCTGGTTCCATCCATCTATCTGGTTCCATCCATCTATCTGGTTCCATCCATCCATCTATCTGGTTCCATCCATCTATCTGGTTCCATCCATCTATCTGGTTCCACCCATCTATCTGGTTCCATCCATCTATCTGGTTCCATCCATCCATCTATCTGGTTCCATCCATCTATCTGGTTCCATCCATCCATCTATCTGGTTCCATCCATCTATCTGGTTCCACCCATCTATCTGGTTCCATCCATCTATCTGGTTCCATCCATCTATCTGGTTCCATCCATCTATCTGGTTCCATCCATCTATCTGGTTCCATCCATCCATCTATCTGGTTCCACCCATCTATCTGGTTCCATCCATCTATCTGGTTCCATCCATCTATCTGGTTCCATCCATCTATCTGGTTCCACCCATCTATCTGGTTCCATCCATCTATCTGGTTCCATCCATCCATCTATATGGTTCCATCCATCTATCTGGTTCCATCCATCTATCTGGTTCCATCCATCTATCTGGTTCCACCCATCTATCTGGTTCCATCCATCTATCTGGTTCCATCCATCCATCTATCTGGTTCCATCCATCTATCTGGTTCCACCCATCTATCTGGTTCCATCCATCTATCTGGTTCCATCCATCTATCTGGTTCCATCCATCTATCTGGTTCCATCCATCTATCTGGTTCCATCCATCCATCTATCTGGTTCCACCCATCTATCTGGTTCCATCCATCTATCTGGTTCCATCCATCCATCTATATGATTCCACCCATCTATCTGGTTCCATCCATCTATCTGGTTCCATCCATCTATCTATCTGGTTCCATCCATCTATCTGGTTCCATCCATCTATCTGGTTCCATCCATCTATCTGGTTCCACCCATCTATCTGGTTCCATCCATCTATCTGGTTCCATCCATCTATCTGGTTCCACCCATCTATCTGGTTCCATCCATCTATCTGGTTCCATCCATCCATCTATCTGGTTCCATCCATCCATCTATATGGTTCCATCCATCTATCTGGTTCCATCCATCTATCTGGTTCCATCCATCTATCTATCTGGTTCCATCCATCTATCTGGTTCCATCCATCTATCTGGTTCCATCCATCCATCTATCTGGTTCCATCCATCTATCTGGTTCCATCCATCTATCTGGTTCCATCCATCTATCTGGTTCCACCCATCTATCTGGTTCCATCCATCTATCTGGTTCCATCCATCCATCTATCTGGTTCCATCCATCTATCTGGTTCCATCCATCTATCTGGTTCCATCCATCTATCTGGTTCCATCCATCCATCTATCTGGTTCCATCCATCTATCTGGTTCCATCCACCCATCTATCTGGTTCCATCCACCCATCTATCTGGTTCCACCCATCTATCTGGTTCCATCCATCTATCTGGTTCCATCCATCTATCTGGTTCCATCCATCCATCTATATGATTCCACCCATCTATCTGGTTCCATCCATCTATCTGGTTCCATCCATCTATCTATCTGGTTCCATCCATCTATCTGGTTCCATCCATCTATCTGGTTCCATCCATCTATCTGGTTCCACCCATCTATCTGGTTCCATCCATCTATCTGGTTCCATCCATCTATCTGGTTCCACCCATCTATCTGGTTCCATCCATCTATCTGGTTCCATCCATCCATCTATCTGGTTCCATCCATCCATCTATATGGTTCCATCCATCTATCTGGTTCCATCCATCTATCTGGTTCCATCCATCTATCTATCTGGTTCCATCCATCTATCTGGTTCCATCCATCTATCTGGTTCCATCCATCCATCTATCTGGTTCCATCCATCTATCTGGTTCCATCCATCTATCTGGTTCCATCCATCTATCTGGTTCCACCCATCTATCTGGTTCCATCCATCTATCTGGTTCCATCCATCCATCTATCTGGTTCCATCCATCTAACTGGTTCCATCCATCTATCTGGTTCCATCCATCTATCTGGTTCCATCCATCCATCTATCTGGTTCCATCCATCTATCTGGTTCCATCCACCCATCTATCTGGTTCCATCCACCCATCTATCTGGTTCCACCCATCTATCTGGTTCCATCCATCTATCTGGTTCCATCCATCTATCTGGTTCCATCCATCCATCTATATGGTTCCATCCATCTATCTGGTTCCATCCATCTATCTGGTTCCACCCATCTATCTGGTTCCATCCATCTATCTGGTTCCATCCATCTATCTGGTTCCATCCATCTATCTGGTTCCATCCATCCATCTATCTGGTTCCATCCATCTATCTGGTTCCATCCATCTATCTGGTTCCATCCATCTATCTGGTTCCATCCATCCATCTATATGGTTCCATCCATCTATCTGGTTCCACCCATCTATCTGGTTCCATCCATCTATCTGGTTCCATCCATCTATCTGGTTCCATCCATCTATCTGGTTCCATCCATCTATCTGGTTCCATCCATCTATCTGGTTCCATCCATCCATCTATATGGTTCCATCCATCTATCTGGTTCCATCCATCTATCTGGTTCCATCCATCTATCTGGTTCCATCCATCTATCTGGTTCCATCCATCCATCCATGAATGATGGTGGAGAAACCTTCTATAATCCAGGTTTGTATGTTTTTGTTCCTGCAGGAAACACTACAGGGAGTACCTGGTGAGTCTGATAAATGGCAACTCTGTGGATCCGGCTGTTCTGTACGAAACCCAGGAGCTGGTTATAGCCTGTGACAGATACCTGGTGGACTCGAGGAGAGGTGAAGGAGAGGAAGACAACGCTTACAACGCTCGCCTGCTTAAGGTGGGACCCTGGCGGGATTAAATAAGGCTCGCCTGTTCAATTAAACCTAGGAGACGCTGCAACTAACTTTCTGTTTCCTCTTTACAGAAACTGATGGAGGTTCCTCTTGGAGAAAAAGTTCCTCGAAACAAATAAACTAAAACCTGAGATCAGAAATCAGTTCTGTGAAACCAGATTAATTCGTACCTGAGGACAAACACATTTCTGTGGTGGGTTTTTGTTTTCCCAAACATAGTTACCCAGTGGGTGTTTTTGTTTTGGTAAAGAACAATCTAGTTTTACATTTTCTGCACATTTTATCTTGTTTTTGTGCCTTAAAAGGATTCAGTTCTGAGGAACAGTTGAAGGAGGTGATCCATGGTGTTATTTTTCTGCAGGAATCTGAACGTTTTGGTTTATTTTATTGAATAAAGAAGCTGCATGTAGAGAAACAAGTGAAAAGATGTGATGTTGATGAGATTTTTGTGAATATGTTAAACTTTTCTCCTTCTTTGGTGTTCATGTGATTAAATCAGATTAAAAACCAGAACAATCAATGATTTCAACTAAAAATGTGGAAGTTAATTTTTTTTATTAACAGTTGTGAAAAGTCTTCACATCCTTTTCACATTTTCACACGATGAAGCTACAAACTTGAATGTATTTTGTTTGGATCGTATGATAGGCCAACATAAAGTGGAGCATAAATGACATTAAAATGAAACATGGTGTTCAACATTTTACAAATAGAAATCTGAAAAGTGTGGCCTGTATCTGTATTTAGCTCCCTAAAGTCTTTACTTTGTAGAACAACCTTTGGCTGCATTTACAGCTGCGGGTGTACGTCTCTACCGGCTTTGTCCATCTTTAGACGGAAACCTTTGCCCATTTTTCTTTGTCAGACAGCTCACACTCGGTCTGATTGGATGGAGAGCGATTGTGAACATCGGTTTTCAAGTCTTGCCACATATCCTCAACCTGATTTAGGTCTAGACTTTGTTCTAACCCATCCCGTTGTATCTCAGGCTGTACGTTTAGGGTCGTCGTCCTGCTGGAAGGGGATGAAATCCACCCCAGGATTTCTACCTACTCTTCGATAAAAGCCAGATTTGATTATTGCATGGATAATAGTTGTCCATTTGGCAGATTCTCCCTCCTGAGCTGTGGATCCCTGCATCTCCTCCAGAGTTACTGTGTTCCGCTTAGCTGTTTATCCGATTAATGCTCCCCTTGCACAGCCTGTCAATTTAGGTGGACCTTCATGTCTTGATAGGTATGTCGTTGGTCCATCCTGTCTGGATTTTATTTAGTGGTGTCAGAATAAAGAAATTGAGGATAATCATTTTCTTTCCACTTTCTACTTTGTGTTGGTCTATCACATAAAATCCCACTTTTTGTGGCTGGAACATGACAAAATGTGAAATAGTTCAAGAGGTTTCTATACTTTTTGTCATGCCTTTTGATGACCGGTTTTACGCTGAATTTGGTGTCTTTCAGATTTGTGGTAACTGAAGCTGAAAGCTGCAGTTCAGCCAGACCACAGTACAGTCATGGCCAAAGAATTTCGCCACCCCCTTCATTTCTGCCAGATGACCCAGCACTTCCTGGGAAGAGCTGTGTCTGTTACAGATACTCTGGCATTCTCCTGCTTGTATGAAAGCTGATGAAGAAATCCACACAAAGCTGTAAAGATGGACCAAAATCCAGTATTTTAGTAGCAACTTTGTTTTTGCAGTAAAACATTACGTTTCCCAAATTTTATATTTCAAAAAAATATTTTAGATCATTGTGTAGAGATCATATGCATACACAATTGTTGATCAGCTAACTTCATTTAGGTGGAGTCACATCAGCTCAGGTGAAGCTGTGAGGGAATACAGCTGAAATCACCTCAATCGAATAAGCAGGCTGCTTAATATAGCAATATGTATTTATTTATATGACCTTTATTTAATTAAAAACCTCATCAAAATGGGCCTGCTGCTGAGAATATTGCAGAATTTTACTGCAGAAATAATTTTCTGGATCATCAAGAACTTCAAGTTGAAGTGTCAACTTATGTCTAGGATAATGTTGCAGAGCAGGGCAGAACTTGCTCAGCATTGACTACAGGTGGGTGTAGGTGCATTTGAAGCCACCTCTGTCCAGGAAAGCATCAAGGACAAACTGAAATCCTACAGGAAGTATGAGGAGAAAAATAATCCTGATTGGGACATCTGGTGAAGAAACGCTGAGAGTTCTCCAGGCTCCTGTGTGGTGCCAGCAGTGAAGTTGGCCCAGTATATAACACCCATCCCAGGGAACCAAGATACACAAAACCTTTCAGATGTTTTCTATTATTATTTATAATAAAAACTGTCGCCTCTGTAAAGGGTTTTATGCATACAAAACATTGCATCACCTGCTATGAAGTTATCAACAGGTGTTCCACAAGGATCTATCCTTGGACCTTTGTTATTAACAGTTTATATTTGCGGTTTTCCTTCTTTAAGTCTTAACTGGAATATTCAAATGTATGCAGATGATATTGTAAGTTATATAAATAGAAACAATATGACACTGGTGGTAAACTACCAAAGTTGATGAGTAATATTACAGCATGATTTGAGAACTTACAACTGACAACAAAGGTCAGATAATAAAAAGGAGTTGGAAATACCGAAACCAACAAACTTCAACTTCAAACACCAAGATAAGAGTGGGTCTCCATCAGTCATAATGTATTCCAAAAGTAAATATCCAGAATGTCAAAAAAACATTATGAAGGACTGTCAACATGGAAACTATCATCTGTTTGCATATACTTCATTTATTTATTTATTTAAAAAAGCCTCAGAAGCATGCATTTTATTTATTTTGGTCGTACAGGTACATTAAAATTTAATATATACACTTAAATAGAATCCTGTTCATCGAAGCAATCACAAGTTGTGCACATGCAAAATCGCAAATCTTCTGCAATGAAGCAGGTGTTCTACAGGTGTTCTAAAAAATATTCTATCATTGGGCCATTGGCGTTTAGACTTTATATCAAGGGTCTTCCGTCAGTAAGTTCTATGCCGTTCATATGTATGCAAATTACATTGTAGTTGATATTCATGGTACCAGTATGGCACAGGTTGTTCATGAACTGTTTATGTTGAAGCATTGGTGGATTAGTATTGCTTGCAATTTATAACAAAAATCAAAGCCTGTGATCAGTTCTCAAAAACCAAACTGTGGTCAAGTTCATTGACAAAGAAGACAAGAATGGGGCTCCATCACTAAGGTTGGTACTGTCATATCCAATACATTTGAATATTATTGAAAAGTTCACTTCTTTCACTAACTCAGTTCACTAAATGAAAAACATTATATAGATTACACAGACCGATGTTTTCAAGCCTTTATTTCTAGTAATTATGACGATTTTCCGCTTACATCTAATAAAAACGCAACATTTGAGATTAGAATAATACCTGCATAAATGTTGACATTTTTGGACAAACGAGCCTCATTTGAACGCATTCTCCAATTTATTGAACATGTAGAGAAAAAACAGCAGACACCATAAAGAAGGATGAACCCCGAAAATATTTACTATTCACATAAATTTGCTGTATTTGCTATCAAAAATCCCAGAAACGTGAAATGTGTTTATTTTTGCCACAAATGTAAAATAAAACTTTATAGCGTGGATAACTAGATATATTTATTTAGTTATGAGCTAAAGCAACACGTGAACATATATTAAAACATGTTACAGTTACATTCGAGATAATAAAATAGATTTTCTTTGGTCGTTTCGTTGTATTTTTGACATTTCTCACCATGTAAACCGAGGGATCTTTCTCCGTGTCCGCTGTCGCCCCCTGGCGGCCTGGACGCCGGCTGTTTCTGCAAAGTCACGTGATTTCGAGGAAACGGGGCGGCTGAGTTGAGAGGAGCGCTGAGTCGCTGAGCCGCTGATCGGTCGCTCAGTCCGCAGAGCGCCGCTGACGAAACACAACCACGGTAAACGAAACTTAAACCTACTTCCTCCATTTTTACACATTAGCTTCTATTTCTGACTTATTTATAAAGTTCTCAGAACCGCAGCGGAGGGTCCCTTCTCATATTCTTTACTTCCAAAACCTGGTTCTGTTTAAAACTTGTATGATTTAAGGGAAACAGCTCATTCCTGTCTGTGAAGTCTGCTCTCTTTATCTTTCATTGTTTGTTTGCAGTCTGGTGTTTCAAAAGTCTGTATATTAGTCCGGATATTAGGTTATGACATGAATGTATTAATTATTATTTTACTTTGTTTACATATTTCAGTCGTTTTTAACGGGAGTCATGGCAGCAGGAAGGATGAGATCCACCCGCAGACTTCGATCCTGGATAGTCGAGCAGGTGTGTGTTAAATTGTGTTTGTTTCCCTTTTGAGGAAAAGGGAAGGGAGGGAGAAGCAAATAGAGAAAAAGTCACATTAACTGTGCATGTTTTTCAGGGCAATAAAAATGTCAACCGGAAGTCTAGTCTTGATTTGCACAAGAAAGCTAATTGTACCAAAGTAGACGAGCATTTATCACACTCAGCATCCTGCCTTTAAGTTCTAATGTTAAATTATTAAAACAAACTTGAACTAAACTGCCAGCCTGCTGAAACTATGATGCATTTATGTGGCCTACATGTCCTTTAAACCAGCAACTCATCCATTCCAGAAACTAGCTCGGATGTGTTTATTTGGGGCAACGGTTCTATTCTAACGCCCATTTGTCTCGATCTAGATTAGAGCTGTAGTTGATGAATTTAGAGGTCCTCCTACTTCTTGTATACAATTTGTGTGACGCAACAGCACCACTGACAGCGAAATAGTCCCACAGCATGATGCTGCCACCGCCACCACCATGCTTTACAGATAAAAGTCTCAACATGTCTCTTCCACACATCCTTCTTGTCATTTTCTCCAAGTAGCTCAAAGCTTTATCTCGTTGTCCAACTGCGAGCCGATAAACCTGTAACAAAACTGCATAAAAACAACCCATTGAACAATATTATACGGTTCTGAGCAGAGTTCATAAAATGTTCTCTGGGTTCGGTTCAGAACTTGGGAAAGGCCATTCCATCTACTCTAAAACCAGTTTTAATCTGTGCAGTGAAACAGTCCCACAGCATGACGCTGCCACTATCATCTGAAAGCCTCATCTTGACTCCTCCAATCATTTTTCTTTTCATTGTGACCAAACAGCTCAGTTATTGTCTCATCTGACCTTAATTGGTTGGGGTCCTGTCAGTCCATGGTGATGTAAACTGGTTTCACCCTGGACTGTGACTCTGGTGTTCCAGCAGCTTCTCGTACTCTGTGGGCTTGAGCGTTGGTGGATGCTTGGACGTTCTGTAAAACGGTTACCATTTTACCATCACCTGTGGGTTTGAGGCAGTAGAAATGTGGGGCATAATTAGGTGTTCCAACAAGACAATCCTTCTAAACGCATATCAAACCTGGCCTTGGAAAGGATAATGTGGGTTAACCTGAAGCTGCTGGAGGTCAGCCTCGTTGGAAGAATAATGGATTATACTTCAAAACCTGGTCGGTGCCTAGAAATAGCAGTTTTTGCATGAAATAAAACCATCACAGTTGTGTAATAATTCCAGTTGCGTTTATCGTTATGCCCCATCTGCTTCTGTTTGTTCCATCAAATCAGAGATCGGCTGTTTACGAGAGCAGGCATGTCTCAGCCTGTTGGTTCTAATTTGCCCTAATCTCTTCCAAACCTTTCCAAAGAACCGTGGAGACTGAAGCCAGAGCCACTGAACCTTTAGGAGACAATAGCTCTGTGGGGCAGCAGTTTGGCTTTCCTTGCTGAGCTGTAGAGATTTGTTGCTCAGAACCAGACAGCAGGAGTTTAGTGAAGGACATTTGCTGGTGAAACCCGAGTTGAAAGGTTCCTCTCCTGAAAACCACATTTTCCTATTTGTTGTCTCTCTCAGGTCAGCAGCGGGAAGTATCCCGGTGTCATGTGGGACGACGAGGCCAAAACCATGTTCCGCATTCCCTGGAAGCACGCAGGAAAACACGACTTCCGTCAGGACGAGGATGCCGCCCTCTTCAAGGTCTGAGATACTCAGTTAAGCCTGAGGCCAGTATGAGACTCTCAGGATCTCATCTCCTTTTCTCCAACATGCTTCAACTCAGGTTTTTTATTTAGTGCTGATTCAAAACTAATGTCGCCTGAAAGCACTTTACACTTTAGCTGTAACCCTGTAAGACTTTGACACCGGTATCCCACCAGTTCCGATCCCAGAGGGAATATCTGGAAGCTCTTTACAAAAGTCAAACCACAACATGATGTTTCAGGGGTTTAAATAGGTTTTCCTTCGTCTGGTTTTTATTGTTTATCTGGAAGCTCTTTGTTAAACTAGAACAGCTCATTAATTATTCATGCAACTGTTCTGTCTGGACAAAGATGGAGTTGGATTTAGATGTTTTCCAGATTTGGATACATGTGGAAACACATAGAGCTTGGAAAAATATTTGTGTTTCCAGACTTTATCCCTCCCTCCCTCCATATTGGAACCCTGTTTATAGAGAACAACCAGAACCACATCGGGTTTGTTTTCCATGTTTGTCACAGCTCCATGTATTTACCGTGATGTTGGATTTCTGCAGGCCTGGGCTGAGTTCAAAGGGAAGCTGGCAAGTGGACAGAACAATCCTGCTGCGTGGAAAACGCGGCTGCGGTGCGCACTCAACAAGAGTCCAGAGTTCACGGAGGTGATGGAGCGATCCCAGCTGGACATCTCCGAGCCGTATAAGGTGTACCGTCTCGTCCCCCTCAGCGAGCAGGGTAAGACTCCACACGCCGGTTCCTACCTGATTCAATTCAATTCAGTTTATTTATATAGCGCTAATTCACGACACATGTCGTCTCAAGGAACTTCACAAAGTCAGATTCATACATTCCAATTAAACCTAACCATTGAACAGTTCAGTCAGATTCAGTTATTTATTCAAATTGGATAAAAAGTTTTTCTATTTAAGGAAACCCAGCAGATTTCATCCAGTCAGTGACTTGCAGCATTCACTCCTCCTGGATGAGCATGTAGAGACAGTGGACAATCACTGGTGTTGACTTTGCAGCAATCCCTCATACTGAGCATGCATGTAGCGACAGTGGAGAGGAAAAACTCCCTTTCAACAGGAAGAAACCTCCAGCAGAACCAGAACCAGGCTCAGTGTGAGCGGCAATCTGCCACGACCGACTGGGGGTTTGAGAGAACAGAGCAGAGACAGAAAAAGAACAAAGAAGCTCTGATCCAGGAGTACTTTCTATGGGAAGGAAAAGTAAATGTTAATGGATGTAGCTCCTTTAGTCGTTTCATCTAGAAAGAAAGAACAGATAAACTCTGAGCCAGTTTTCAAGGTTAGAGTCTGAAAGAGAGCACATAGAGTTAGTTACAGTAGAAGCTCAGTCAGTAACCATGTCTAGGAAAGAGAAAGGGTTAAACACTAAAAGACAGGGCCATGTGGATCATCTGTAGAGGGTGAGCATTAAGTTGTTGCCAGCAGAAGCTCGGACGATGCCCCTCTCCAGAAAGGTGTCACAGGTAGACACAGCGTCAGGCCAGGTGTAGCTTCTAGGAAGAGAAAAGAGAGAGAACATAAAGTTAAAAACTGAAATAACAGCAAATAATGCAAAATTGGAAAGTAGTGTGAGAATGTAGCGAAGATGGTGAAAGTGGTCATTATGTCCTCCAGCAGCCTAAGCCTATAGCAGCAGAACTACACAGTTACTTTCAGTTAATTTATTTATATAACACTTATTTACAACAATGTCGTCTCAAGGAACCTCATAAAGGGTCCACTGATGGTCATTGTTATACTAAAAACCACAAGGATTGGGATACCTCTCTCTGTCTGACTGATTATAACCATCGGACAAGAGAAGGGGTCATACAAGTAGCAGAAATGGAGGGTGTGTTTGCACCTCAACCATAACTGAGCCGGTTTAGGCTAAACCTGACTCCACCTTACTCCATCCAACAGGGAGGAAGGCTCCCTCCCTGATAAACTAAGCCACTCTAACTATAAGCTTTATCAAAAAGGAAAGTTTTAAGCCTAGCCTTAAAAGTAGACAAGGGGTCTGCCTCACGGACTAAAACTGGGAGCTGGTTCCAAAGGAGAGGAGCCTGATTAAAACTTATTTACCGCCTGAAGTAAAAAACTGATTTCCTGATGAGAAAGTGGCCAAATTGAAGGATTAGTAGCAAAGATTTCCCTCCAATTTACAACCTTTAGTAGCTTTAACTCTCAGTAGTTGTTTTCACCCTGACATGATCCATCTTTCACAACCAACACCGTATTTCATTGATATGGACGTCTGGACTTTGACTGGGCTGTTGCGACACGATTCTCTCCTGTTAATGACCCAGTTTGGGCCAAGCTTCAACTGTCACGTAGATGGTCTCGTATTTGACTCTAGAATGCTTTGGTAGACGGAGGAGTGCACGGCAAACCCATACCATCACTCCTCCACCACCATGCTTGACAGTTAGGATGAGGTGTTTTATGCTGATATGCTGGGTTTTCTCCAAACATGAATCTACATTATGGGCAAACATCTTTACTTTGGTCTCATCTGTCCAAATTGCTCCAGGATTCGGATGCAGCTTTGGGTCCTGCTGCCATATTTTCACTTCCAAATAAGCCGTACTTGTTCAGTCTGTTTCTAACTGTTCTGTCATGACCTTTAACATTTAACATGCTGGAATATGCTTTTGCCCCTGATATGAATAACTTCTCAGAAGGCTTGGTGGAAAGAAAAAAAAAAAAGCAACAAAAGTTTCACTGTTACTGTGAAGAAAGAGCAGAACTTTTTCAGCACCAGCTGATCTCCGAGGAGGGTGTCTGGAGTTCATCCAGCTATGTTAGTCCTGGTGGTGCTCCAGATAACGTGGAGCTGCTGCTTCTGCAGATCAGACCAGTGAACGTTATCACACAGCCAGGCTGCAGCTGAGCAGATACTGAGGCCTTTAGGGTGTGGGCCTGGAAACCCCGCGTGATTGGCCTGATGTTTCCACTATGCTTTGCTGGTGCCAAAGTGGCTTTAGGTGTTTAGACAAGAAAAAAAAAAAATGTTTTTAAAAAGTTGAAATAATTTTAAGTGACTGATGTGAACATTTAGTATCAAATGAATCAAGAGGAAATGTAACTGATGCAGTTTTAAATATACATTTAAAATGTTTTTACTGAGTGTCTAGAAATATTATTTTTCCAGTTTACTTCCTGTTTTCCTACAGAGAGCCTCTCTTCAAAATGGGAAAAAGTGTATAATTCAAATAATGCACATGAGTGTTGATTTTCATAAGTTAGGAAAAAGTCACCACCGGTCTAAACTGTCAGCAGTCAGAGCAATAATTAAACCGTTCAGATGAACTGAGCTGGACGGGGAGCCGTGTGATGAGACTATCAATATTATCATCTTCTTTTAGCATAAGATGCTTTATTATTGGTCTCTAGCCAAGACCTACAGCATGCGCTGTGGCGGTTCGCAGCCGAGTGTGAAGCGGCTGGGATGAAGATCAGCTCCTCCAAGTCCGAGGCCATGGTACTCGACCGGAAAAGGGTGGCTTGTCCTCTTCAGGTTGGAGGGGAGTTCCTGCCTCAAGTGGAGGAGTTTAAGTATCTCGGGGTCTTGTTCACGAGTGAGGGAAGAATGGAGCGGGAGATCGACAGACGGATCGGTGCGGCTGCCACAGTAATGGGGGCGCTGTGCCGGTCCATTGTGGTGAAGAGAGAGCTGAGCCGAAAAGCGAAGCTCTCGATTTACCAGTCGGTCTACTTTCCTACCCTCACATATGGCCATGAACTTTGGGTCATGACCGAAAGAACGAGATCACGGATACAAGCGGCTGAAATGAGCTTCCTCCGTAGGGTGGCCGGGCTCTCCCTTAGAGATAGGGTGAGGAGCTCGGCCATCCGGGAGGGGCTCGGAGTAGAGCCGCTGCTCCTCCACATCGAGAGGAGCCAGTTGAGGTGGCTCGGGCATCTATACCGGATGCCTCCTGGACGCCTTCCTCGGGAGGTGTTCCAGGCACGTCCCACCGGGAGGAGGCCCAGGGGACGGCCCAGGATACGCTGGAGGGACTATGTCTCTCGGCTGGCCTGGGAACGCCTTGGGCTCCCCCTGGAGGAGCTGGAGGAGGTGTCTGGGGAGAGGGACGTCTGGGCGTCTCTGCTGAGTCTGCTGCCCCCGCGACCCGGTCCTGGATAAGCGGAAGACGACGAACGAACGAACGAACGATGCTTTATTATTAAGACACTCTTAACAATAAAGCATCTTAATAATAAGATGCTTTATTATTAAGAGTGTCTTGGGACCAATTTCTACCAGTAAACTTGGAAGGATTATTAATTATTATTACTCCCAAGGATTATAAGTGTCATTTGATTAGTTTTTCTGTGTTTATTATTGTATTGTAATTGTTCTTCCTCATGTACAGCGCTTTGAATGTCTTGTTACTGAAAATCGCCGTATAAATAAACGTACCTTAGCTTACCGTGTGCAGCGCAGCCGATGAACAGGGAGAGGATTAGAAATCTCTAAAGCTCAGTTAGAAAACTGCAGCAACAAGTGACAACAAAAAGTCTCCATGACAACCATTAAACAACATGAAAATGCCCGTCAGTTGTCTGGGAGGCATGATGGGAAAAAGCCTTTTCTGTCCTACCACCACAAACGTAAACATGGGAGGTTTGTTGTTTGGTCAGATGAGACGGAGCTTTTCAGCAACAAACCTTCCAGGTGTGACTGGTGTGAAACAAAGGATGAGTGGGTGGGAAAGCACCTTCCTGCCATGTTGAAGTACAGCGGAGGATCAGTGGTGCTGTGGGCTTGTTTCTCACCTACAAGTCCCCGGAAGCCATGTCGATTCTAGCAGAGACCTTAAAATGACCCATCATTGGACCTTTCAGCAGGATCTGGCCAAATCAACCCTGAAATGCTTCACCATTCCTTTTTTCTGACCTCAACCCAGTAGAAAACATTTGAGCTGACCTGAAGAGAAGACAACCCAGGACTCTGGACCAGTTATTGAGCTTGTGCAAATAGAAAGTCAAAGGTCTCTCAAAGAAAGGCTGAAAACATTTTGTAAAATGAGGAAGTTTAAAGCAGTTAAACAGATACTGATGACAGCAGCAGTGTAAATTAAACACTCCCAAATGTTTCTGAAAAATTCTAAGTTGTCTTTGTTCAGAAGGTGGTGTAACATTAGTGACTCTAAAAGGGTTTTGTTTGGCTGGGCTGAGGGCATCATAAAGGCTGCAGACACCGGGCCTAGAATCCAACTCCTCCTGTGTCACTTTGAACATGAAATATATCATAAGTTATGAGATAGATAAAAAGCATTTATTACATCAGCTGTAAAGCAGCTGGTCGTATCACAATAAAAAAAACCAAAAACATCCAGTTTTAAAGTAAATGTTAGCCTTAATGTTGGCTGTGCGCTCTCCTTTATGTAACCATTACAGTTTGGCTGCAGGCTGGGATCATTTATGTTATGATTTCAGATTCTAGTTTGTTTAGATTTTATTATGGCAACCAAACGTGTATATTTACATATCAATAGATGGGAACGGTATGTAAAGCAACGCCCTCTGCATTTGTTTATTGTTTTCTCCTTCACTTCTGACAAGGAAGGTCCTCAATTTAAAGCCTCGAGTTACTTTCATTTTTATTTTTGACTTTGAGTTTTTCTTTATTTTCAAGCAGACTTTTAGACGTTCTGGGTGGATTTTGTTTTTATTTATTTCAAAGCTGTGACTGTTTCCAGGGTTCCTGTGCAGTCAGGGAAGGATGAAATATGATTTCAGTTATTTTCAGCTCTGGATAAAAAGGAAAAAAGAAAGTAGAGTGTGGAAAAAATATTAACATTTCATTTATTTTATTTGTCATTGTCAATCTTCCTAGTGTTTTTCCTTTGTGTCATTCACAGTGTTATCTTTTTCATTTTCCTTTTTCTGATGTCCTTGTTTCTCCTTTCTACTGTCCTTCCTTATGTATTGTTTTCAAAATGTCCTTGTCTCCTTCCTCTTTTATTTCCTTTTTTCCTACTGTCATTTTTCCCTTGTGCTCTTCCCTTTTTCTTCTAGGGTCCTTCCTACTGTCCTGACTTGTCTTGTTTTCCTAATGTTCTTCCTTGTCTCCTTCCTTCCTAGTTTTGTTTTCCCCTAGGGTCAATCTTAGTATCCTTTTCCCATCCTTCCTTGTGTCTCCTTCTATCTTTTGTAGTATCCTTTTTTCCTTGTGTCCTTCCTTATTTCCTTTTTTCTTGGTGACTTTTTTCCTCGCTTTCCTTCTTGTGTCGCCTTCCTTCCTTTCTAGTGTCTCATTTTCTAGTGTCCTTCCTTCCCTCTTGGAGGGAAAATAAAGTGACCTGACGGCTGGATTGGAGTTTTACTGAACGTTAAATGAAATGTCCTGACCTTCCTCCCTCTGTGTGTTCAGGTGTGTTGATCCCTGAGACAAAGATCAAAGAAAAAAGCAGCAAGAAGCTAAAGAGGAGGAGCAGCGACTCGGACAGCAACATCACTCGGGTCAAACGGATCAAGACAGAAGAGGTGACCTCTCAGTTGATGAAGGTAAACTGATGTGACGTCTTGAGTTAGATGTTTCCTCCAGCTGCTTCTCAGAGTTTAGGTGAATGAGAGACAATCTTTTGTGATTCACAGCCTGAGGACGAAGATCTGCTGCAGGACAATGAGCCTGTCCAGTCAGATGGACCCTCCCAGTGCACCAGTGAGTTCCTACTCTTCATAATGAGCCTCCTGACATGTTGAACCCACTGAAATGGATCTCAGTTCGTTTAAATCACCTTTTTTACACATTAAAGGACCTGCTTCCGCATCTTCATTCATGACAAAAAAAGAATACTATATACAAACATGCAAAGCACGAAGAGGTGATTTTATATGTATATAGATAAAACTGACAGTACCACGGGCAGACAAACAGCCCCACAGGATGATGCTGCCACCACCATCCATCATGCTTGTCAGCCTCACCTGAACTCCTCCAATCATGCTTCTCACCATTATGGACAAACACACACATTTTGGCTTTGCCGTCCATCTGCGTGGGAAAACAATCCTGCAACAGAACCACCTAAAGCCACTGAAACAGAACATATTTGTAGGCTGTTCCAGAAGCTACATGTTAGCCTGCTTCATCCGCTCCCAAACCAGTTCTGACTTGATCCAACTGGACCAGCCCTGCTGTGTCAACGTTTCAACCAGCTAGCTGTTGATTTGAGGGGCCGCTGAGGAAGTTGGAGGTATTTGTCCACAGCGCTCCAGAACGACTGGCTGCAATGCAGCCCCCCACACCATGATGCAGCCACCACCATGCTTGACAATTAGTCAAGACACTGATGCCCAAGAGATTAATCTTATATTTTGTTTCTTTGATGTTTTATTTGTTTTTTAATAAAGCTATGCAGAACAGTCAGAAGAAGGAATATCACAGAAAAGTATTTTATCATATCTTATGGGATTGCTTAGTATAAGCAATATTTCAGGAAAACCTCGAAGCATTTCGTTATTTTTTTTTTCTGCTTAACGACCTGCTATTTCTTCTTCTATCCTCACCTTCCTTTCTGCAGCTGTGGATGAGATCAGGTTAGATGTTCGGATCGAGGAGACCGTCACCACTAACACGGAAGGTAAGGAACGTTTCCAGCGAGTTCAGCAGACGAGAAATGTTGGTTTCTCCATTAAACCTGGAGGTTTAATTCCACCGCTGTGTTTCCAACAGACGGGGACTCCTTCAGCGTGGCGGTTCATTATTTGGGTCAGGAAGTGCTTAAACGTCAAATCTGCGGGCCCGATGTTCGCATTATGTACATGCCTTCCTCCTCCATGCCTCCGACTCCAGCCGCCCTAAACGTTCGGTTCCCTCGCATCCTGCTGCCGGAGCCGCCGCCCACACTGCCGGCCGGTGGGGAGCTGCAGGCACTCTTCACCCTGCTTCCGTTCATGGAGAAGGGAATCGTGCTGACGTCCACGCTGCAGGGGGTTTATGGCAGGAGGTTCTGCCAGGGCCGGATCTTCTGGACGGGGCCACACACGACTACGCCAGGCCTTCACAGGATGGAGAGGAACATGGAGCCGGTGCTGCTATTCAGCAAAGACATCTTCAAGCAACGTGAGTAGAGCCGGGGAAAACCGGAGAAAACGGTTAATTTAGCTGCAGAGACTTCGAGGTTCCATGAAGTCTAAAATGTTGATAGAAAAATGTGAAAGAGCCTTTTTTAAAGAACATTTAAATCTCTGCTTTTAACTCATTCTTGAGACAGAACTAAAGAACCTCATTATCACATAAAAATGAAAGCGTAACCCAGTTTCTGTGTGGTGTTTCATCAGAACTGGACCATTTTCAGGCCAACGGTGGCGAGCGTCCTAAGTGCAGCTTCACTCTGTGTTTTGGAGAGGAGTTCAGGAACACCGAAGATCCGTCCCAGAAACTGATCATAGCTCAGGTAACCAATCGGACCGGGCCAGTAATAGGCTCTCCAAACACACTTGCAGTCACATTAAAGCCAGATTAAAACAGATAATGTTCTGATCCATTAGCTTTTTACGGTTTTAAAAGATTTGTCATCAAGTTATTCCTTAAGAGAAGGAAATTTAAATCCAGAGCTTTAAAATCGAACAGATATTTTTTTACAGCGCAAAGAGCTAAATCTGTGTTGCTAATATCTACTTCCATTTTGTTGCTTATTATCCAAACTTCCTGCTATATTTGTTCCAGTTATTGAATATTATGTTCAGTGCTGTGCCATGGTTTAGCATTAAATTCATGCTTCAGTTAGATCTAATAAAATACGACTATAGATGTTTCTACAATTCAAACCCACAAATTACCTTTTTATGTGGTTTTCCACTTGGAAGCCTAAAAATGTTAATACAAAACATTCTTGCAGAAGAACTGATAAGTCGTGTTTTAATCCCCATGTGCAAACCAGGTGAAAAGGGCCTGAAAAGGTAACCTGTACCTCCTCTCTGCAGATCTCCCTCCCGTGGGCGGAGCAGCAGGTGGAGAACGTCCTGTCCATCTTCAACACCATCTCAGTCTTCCAGACGTTGGCCAGCCAGTCCCCACTGGGCGAAATCACCCTGAACCTCATCACGGTGCCGTCGCAGTCCTCCGATCTGGCCGTCTGTCCATCCCCCTGAGAGCTTCAGAGAAGTTTCCCTCCAAAAGACTCCCAAACATTCCCAGCGACACTGAAACATGAGTTCAGCGCTGCAGCTTCTACACAGGATGATGCTTAACAAGGATTTCTTCACCCTGTGCTGAAGGTGACTCCACAGAAACAGACTTTAAAGCATTTGAAGAAAAATCTGTTCAACTCGGGAGATGAAGCCTGGAGTAGGATATCAGATACTTTCTGGGATGCACCTTATTACCCTGCCAGGATCGGTGCATTATAAACACTACAGGAAAAACTGTAAATAGTTCCTCTTTATATTAGTTTAGCACTTTTATTGTGGTGTTCCTCAAACACTTTTTAAAAGACCAAAAAAGTTAAACTGCTGTTAAAAACTAGCATGTGTATCGTACTGTACTCCAATCACACTCATAGAAACTACCAGTGTAAATGAACAGCCTTTAAGTGGTTTCAGTGGTTTTATGGACTTGTTACTGTTCTGTTCGGATCAAGTGCGAAAGGAACAGTTTTAAAGTTTTTGTTTCAAACACAAAAACTCGTTTTACTATCAAGAGTTTTTAGTTAGAAATCAAACACTTTTTACTGTGTTGCTACAGTTTTTCATTTCATAATTCCTCATTTTTCCCACACTCAGGATTATTTAACCAATTTTGAGACGTCATACAATTAACAAACCGACATAGGGAATAAATTACTTTTCATAGACAGACCTGTAACATTTCAGACAAAAAGAAATTTAAACAGAATCTGATGCAAGCAAGGCAGAATGAGGCCAAATCATTTTAATAAGTATTTGTCTGTCAGTTGTATTGTTTTTGTCTCATTTGAAGGTAAAACTGTTGTTTTAGTAATAGAAATATATATTTTATTTTAATAAAGTTCTATCTTTAGTAAATTATTTTCTAAGAACGTTTACACACATTTTATTTGAAAGGATTTTTCCCGGCTGGATGTCATGCTATGATGCCGTGTTTAGAGCATCTGTTAGAGAGAGAAAACCAGTTTTGAACCGTTTGATTTGAAGCATTTCTCTCTCGCAAAAAGGGAAGAAAAAAATAATGTAGCCCCAGCTTTGTTTTCATGTTTCATGGTTGAAAAGAGAAACGAAAACGCAAAACGTTTTCCAGACAGCGTGCTGCAGGCAGCACTGTCTTCCATCCACAACGTTTTAAAAGTGAAACTGACAGGAAAGAAAAATGATCAAATGGGAATGTGGGAAAAGTCTGGAATGGTGAAATGGAAAATATGCAAGGCATTCTGGGTACAACCCATGTCTGATGTTGGTGTAAAATGTAAATACAGGAATGTTGCACTAAAGCTTAGATTTAGCTTGATAGACTTTAATTCATTTAAAGGTTTGCCGCAGAGTTCATATAAATTATCAGTTAAACTCAGAAGCAGATTTCATTTTATTTGAGGTAAGAAAAGGCTGCAGAAAAAAAGTAATCTCTTAAAATTTATTGCATTATTCACAAAAGCAGCGTAATCTCTGGATTTAAACAAGGTTGAACTCCTTATAAGCTATGAGCTCAGTTTAAATCTATTGGATATTTAAAACAGGAAAAGTTAAGGTTTGCTGAGCTTAAACTGTTGTCACTAATATATTAAACAACAGAAGAAGAGGGTGGAGTTGATAATAATGAAGAATATTCTGCTCAGGTGTTAACTTGAAGGTTAAATGTTTCCCATCAAGCAATTATGACTAAATTAAACAAATGAAAAACTTCCGACCATCAATATTCCCACAGGGATAATTTGCCACACTAGAAGAAAAAATAAGGAACCAGAAATAAAGACAGGAAGGTGATTGATGGTGTTAAAATGATTTTAATGTGGATTTGTTGTTATAAAACATCAGTTTTACACGATGAGGTGTGGGGGAAGGTTAGATCTACCACGATGTAAATACATCATTGATGCATGTTTGTTCTGTTGGAGAAACAAAAATAAAACTTGTTCCTGGACTCTGTTGGGTGTGGGTTTGTGTCAGACTGCGACCGTGTCGGGGAGCAACCGAAACGAGTTTGGGTTCAAACTGCTGCTCCTCAGCTCAGATGTTGCCGTTGGCCGGCGACGAGAGCTCTGCTATCTTGGTGTTGAGCGTCCGGTTGGTCCAGTCCTTCGTGATGTCGTCCAAGTGGCCGTCAAAGTCCACCAAGAGAGCGTGGTCGCCCGACTCAAGCATCTGGTCGGCTATGGCCCGCGTCTCCTCCCACTGCCGCAGCATGACCCTGAACAGGAAGTGACACGAGTCAGCAGGAGGGCGCAGCAGAATTAACAGGAAGCTGTGGCATTTAAAAAACACTTTAATACAAACTAATTTGCCAATTGATGAACTTGATAAACAATTTTGATGTTTCAAATGAGTTTCTGTGGTTGAAACTGACTCATATCTTATGACTTTCTGTCTGCTGACCTTTAATCATTGTTTTAACTGACTGCCAGACACTCTGGTAACTGCTTGTAACATCCCTTACCTAATGATGCTCTCACTTATGCCCTCTGCTGGCCATTCTAGAGGAGTCAGCTCTTTGCAAACCAGTATTTTTCCATTCCCTTCACTGGTTCACACGGGGACAAAATTACATATGAATCTATTCTTTTCCTGGTGGTCGATGAATTCATGTTCCAGTTAAATTAAAAATCACCGCAGCTTCCTGGACACTCAAACCACTTCATTTATTTTTTGCATTTCAGCTTGTGCGAGTTCCACCAGAAACGATTTAAAAGAAATCTGCTTCTTGTTATTTATTGATTGATTGATTGATAATGGATGAACTGGCCAAAGAAACCAGGCTGGACATATATCCCACAAACATGGACAAAGACACTCCTGATCTCAAACGTCATTTTATCTCGGGTCTTATAACCTACAGTTTTTTCATCAGAGATCTTATCAGTCAGATTGGCTGCCAATAACTGATCAGCATCTGATTTAAACTCTCCCTGGTGCCCTGCACAGGACCTTCCAAGTTGAGACGTTATTTAAACCTAACCCGACTAGTTTTATTGTTCATAAAGCTCATTCTGACCCCGACTCCTGCACTCGGTTACATACTGGATTTGACACGGGTTCAGACGTGACCTCACCCCCCGCCACTCAGTTCTTACGTGTGCTTGTCTTTCAGAACCCATTTTGAATCTTTGCGCTCGTACATGACGATCGGAGGAACCCGATAATCTGGAGACATCTTACTGCCATCGAGCTGCAAGGAGAAACAGAAACACATTTAGTGCATTAAGACCTTAACCTTCCAGCCCATAAACATCAACAAACAAGTGGCAGACTTTTTAATCTCTTCATTAATTCTTACCATTAACAAGACTGCATTTTCAAACTGCTCAGCGATCTTATCGGCTATCTTCAGAGCACAGGGCGTCGGGCTGCAGACAAAGATCAATACTGAAAACAATGAATTCTGGATCAGGAACCATTTCAGGGTCGGCTTCAATCATGGAGAGGCTTTGCCTTTGGGAAACTCACCTGCAGTCTGACGCGCAGGCGTTGGCTTGGTAGTACCCAACTATCCTCTGCTGAGTCTGAGAGCACCAAACATCCACCTGGTGAAGAAGACGAGGCAATTAAAACGGGTAGTTCAGTCAATTTAAACAGGATTTTCCCAAGCTGGGAGCAGTGATGCTTTTTACTTCCATTTTTATTCAATGAGCGGTGCTGATGCTGATCTTTCTGCAGTATGGAGACTCATCTCTAGGAACAAGATGTGTTGAATTAAAAGGCGAATTTTGTGTTAAAATTTGGAACAAAATAAATGTTGTTAATTTGTCTTGTTATAATTGGAGGAGGGACCTGAAGGCATCATTTCACCCAATGCGGAGTTTAATTTATCACAAAACCACTACAAGAATAGAGCCACATCCAGCCACAGTTCATACCTTCTTAATCTCCCCCAAACTCCTGAGTGGGGAGATTAACAAGCGCAGCTTGTTGGGTGCATGTTTTTCTACCACACTTTTTCCTTCCAATCAACTTTCCATTATTGTGCTTGGAGCATTCTCTGAACACCTATCCTGAGCAACGATGTGTGGTCTTTCCTGTGACTGCGTGAACCATAAAATGATGTTTTAGTACTGAGTTTCTCACTTTTTTAAAATATATTGTTGAAATAAATTAGGCTCATAATGATATTCTAACATGTGTATAAAAAAAAAAAAAAAAAGAAAAATCACCCAATAGTATTTTGCTTTTGATTACTTCAAAATAAAGTAACTTATTTTAAACATACATCTGGAAGAACTGGGCCAGGAGTTAGTTACAGACAGCAACAATGTAGTGGCACAGAAAACAAAGGAAATCAGTGCGTCATATTCCGAGGAGACCAAACTCCACACCTGCGTGAGAGCCAGCTGCGTGATGGGAGTCAGAGACAGGTGAGAGTGAAGCAGCGGCACGCAGTCAGTCACGCAAACAGCGCCACCTGCCGGGCTTGAAGACAGCAGCAGTCCGTTGACGCTGCAGCGAGGAAACAGACAGGAGTGCAGGTACATCTTCACATAAGCCAGGCAGGAGAGCTCCACCTCACCCATGGTGATCACTGCGCAGGTGCAGGGAGGACAGAAAGACGTTGAAACATCAGAGGAGGACTACAGTAACACAAACACAAATCTTTCCTTAAGAGCAGCGCCATATTTACCCAGAAACGCCCCGGTTTGGCTTTGCGTTTGACAGCCAGATGATTGTCCTGTAATGTCCTGTGGTTAGCATACAAGCTAAGCCAAGCTCTACCTTAATTTAGTGTAAGAAACTACAACTCCGAGATAAGCTATCAATACGCAAATAACTACTTAAATAGATGAAAAACCAACAAATAAATTGTTTTCTTATTTCGACCGAGGTCTGCTATTTAGCTACCAGTCTCCCAAATGAACAGCAGTTTTTGGTCCCTCCCACAGAAAGCATATGTATCGCTCTAATTGGCTTAGATCTCAGCTTCTCTCATTTGATTGGTGCAAAGCGTTCCTCTCTGTTTTCAGCCTTAGTGGTATGTTTACAAATCACAGCAGTGGGCGCCCCCTAATGGATAGGACGAAAACATTTGAAATAATAATTTTTGCAAACATTAACTTAACATGCACTTGAGTACAATGCTTTACTGTGAGCACAAATATTAAAGATAAACAAACTATAAAGTATACACATCGTTGGTGGTTATGAACTATTCTTTGGTGGTATGGCTTCAGTTCCACTGTTCAGCGCACTCTAATGTACCATCTTGTTTAGGAAATATTTGAGATCTCAGAAGAAAACATATTGTTTGAGTCTTATATCTGGACTTAAATGCACAATTCCCAAAAGGCAGTCAATTAATAAACAATTATTAATTTGTTTTATATAAACATAATCACAAAACATGGGAAAAGTTCTGAACTTGAAGTCAGTGGGTGGTCTACTGAGACAGTGCTCGGACCTGTGGTCTCTACATCAACCTGACTCTGCAGTATGGCCTGTTGGATTGACTAACTAAACTGCTACCTGTGTTGAACATACAGTGCATTGTGAAAGTACTCGGCCCCCTTGAACTGGTCAACCTCTTGCCACATTTCAGGCCTCAAACTTGGAGAGAAAATGGCGCTCTACACACCTAGAGGATTCCTACTTAATCTGGAAAAATAGCCTACTGTTGTATAAAAAGACACTTCGTCAAGCCAGAAGAGCTTATATCTCATCATTAATAGAAGAGAACAAGAATAATCCTAGGTTTCTCTTTAGTACAGTTGCTAAACTTACACAGAGTCGTAGCTCTGTTGAGCCATCTATTCCCTTAGCTCTTAGCAGTCATGACTTTATGGGATTCTTCTTAAATAAAATTGATTCTATTAAAAATAAAATCTTTGACATACTCCTGAAGATGATTACTTCATCCTCAGTAACTGAGACAACATTGGAAATAACTGCAGAACCTGATTTGTGTTTGTACTGTTTTGATCCTGTGGAGCTTCCTGAGTTATCAGAAATATTAGCTTCATCTAAACCTTCAACTTGTATGTTAGACCCAATCCCAACCAAATTATTTAAGGAAATGTTCCCTCTGATTACCAGCCCCATTTTAGATATGATTAGTAAATGGATATGTACCACAGGCTTTTAAGCTATCTGTAATTAAACCTTTACTTAAGAAACCTTCGCTTGATGGAGATGACTTGAAAAATTACAGACCTATATCCAATCTTCCATTCTTATCTAAAATTCTTGAGAAAATTGTTGCTAATCAAATGTGTGAACATTTATACAGCAATGACTTGTTTGAAGAGTTTCAGTCAGGCTTCAGAGCTCATCATAGCACTGAAACAGCTCTGCTGAAAGTCACTAATGATATTCTTATGGCCTCAGATAATGGACTTGTGTCTGTTCTGGTTCTGTTAGATCTAAGTGCTGCATTTGATACAGTCGACCATAATATTCTCTTAGAAAGGCTGGAATATGCTGTAGGGATCAGGGGAACAGCGCTAGGCTGGTTTAAATCTGTCTGACAGATTCCAGTTTGTTCATGTAAATGATAAATCATCTTTAAACTCCAGGGTTAATTGTGGAGTACCACAGGGTTCAGTACTTGGGCCAATTCTCTTTACTATATATATGCTTCCAATAGGTAAAATTATCAGGCAGCATAGGATAAATTTTCACTGTTACGCTGAAGATTCTCAGCTTTACTTATCCATAAATCCTGATGAGCCCAACCAGTTAGATAGACTACAAGCATGTCTTGAAGACATAAAAACTTGGATGACTTTAAAATTTTCTGCTTCTAAATTCTGACAAGACAGAAGTTGTCGTCTTTGGACCGGAGTCTTTAAAAAAGAAACTGCTTAGTCAATCACTTAACCTGGATGGCATTAAATTGACCTCTGATAATAAAGTAAAAAACCTTGGTGTTATTTTTGACCAGGGCATGTCATTTAAATCCCATAATAAACAGGTTTCCAGGATTTCCTTCTTTCACCTCTGGAACATTGCCAAAATTAGAAATATCCTGTCCAGGAGTGACGCTGAAAAACTAGTCCATGCATTTGTTACTTCAAGGCAGGACTATTGTAATTCTTTACTATCAGGATGTCCACAAAATGCAGTTAAAAGCCTTCAGCTGATTCAAAATGCTGCAGCAAGAGTTCTGTTGAAAATTAAAAAGAGAGATCATATTTCTCCTATTTTAGCTTCCCTTCATTGGCTCCCTGTTAAATCCAGAATAGAATTTAAAATGTTCCTCCTCACATATAAAGCCCTTAATGATCTAGCTCCATCATACATCAGAGATCTGATTGGTCCATATGTTCCTAACAGAGCACTTCGTTCTCAGACTGCAGGTTTACTGGTGGTTCCTAGAGTCTCTAGAAGTAGAATGGGAGGCAGATCCTTTAGTTATCAGGCTCCTCTCCTGTGGAACCAGCTCCCAGTTTTAGTCCGTGAGGCAGACACCCTGTCTACTTTTAAGGCTAGGCTTAAAACTTTCCTTTTTGATAAAGCTTATAGTTAGAGTGGCTTAGTTTATCCTGAGCTATTTTCCTTATTTTTTACTTCCGCCTTCCTCCCTCCCTGTTGGATGGAGTAAGGTGGAGTCAGGTTTAGCCTAAACCGGCTCAGTTATGGTTGAGGTGCAAACACACCCTCCATTCTGCTACCTGTATGACCTCCTTCTCTTTTCCAATGGTTATAATCAGTCTGTCAGAGAGAGGTATCCCAATCCTTGTGGTTTTTAGTATAACAATGACCATCAGTTGACCCTTTGTGGGGTTCCTTGAGACAACATTGTTGTAAATAAGCTCCGTTTAACTAAATAATCTGAACTGAAACTATCTGTGTAGTTATGCTGCTATAGGCTGAGGCTGCTGGAGGACATAACGGCCACTTTCACCATCTTTGCTACATTCTCACACTACTCTTCAGTTTTGCATTATTTGCTGTTATTTCAGTTTTTAACTTTATGTTCTCTCTCTTTTCTCTTCCTAGAAGCTACACCTGGCCTGACTGTGTCTACCTGTGACACCTTTCTGGAGAGGAGCATCGTCCAAGCTTCTGCTGGCAACAACTTAATGCTCACCCTCTACAGATGATCCACTTGGCCCTGTCTTTCAGTGTTTAACCCTTCCTCTCTCCTAGACATGGTGATTGACTGAGCTTCTACTGTAACTAACTCTATGTGCTCTCTTTCAGACTCTAACCTTGAAAACTGTCTCAAAGTTTCTTTTCTCTTTCTAGCTACGTCCACTAACATACTTTTTCTTCCCATAGAAAGTACTCCTGGATCAGTGCTTCTTTGTTCTCTTTGTGTCTCTGCTCTGTTCTCTCAAACCTCCAGTCGGTTGTGGCAGATTGCCGCTCACACTGAGCCTGGTTCTGCTGGAGGTTTCTTCCTGTTAAAAAGGAGTTTTTCCTCTCCACTGTCTCTACATGCTCATCTGGGAGGAAGGAATGCTGCAAGTCACTGACTGGATGCAATCTGCTGGGTTTCCTTAGAAAAATGTTTTATCCAATTTCAATAAATAACTGACTGCACTGTTCAATGATTAGGATTAATTGGAATATATGTACCTGACTTTTGTTAAGTGCCTTGAGACATTTGTTCTGAATTGGCACTATATAAACTGAACTCAATTAGCTGAGCAGATAGCCTGCTAGCACTCAGTTCAGCCTTTAGAGAAAAAAAACAAAAACACACACAAAGCAAAATCATGAAATTTTAGGTAGTTTCATCCTAAACCGCTTTGCCCTAACAGCACTTCTTACCATGAATCATTCTGAATGAAGATGGGAGCTCCAAAGCCCCATGGCTCTGGCATACTGGACCAAGTATTGAGTGGGTGTACTGTACACGAATTTAATCCATATTAATCTAAAGGCAAGGTATTTTAAACCATAATCTGAAAAGCAACTTGAAATATCAGTGTACAAGTTTGGGATCAAATTACTGGTGTTTTTTTTTTTTTTAGAGATGCAACAGAAAAAAAAAATAAATAAAATTATAAAGTTTCAAGTAAGCCAAACTCAAGTGGCTAGCCAGAGATTTTAAATCTCGTTTGGAGCTCTAATTTTCAGAAGCTGTCCAAAGTAGCATTTAGCCTGATTTTCCTCATGGATAAGAGGTACACTTAGGGAAGTTCTTCTGCAGTTTTAGGAAACAAAAAACCCACAAAGCAAAATTCAGACACATTACAGTCACCCACTTCTCTAAAGTCCATTTTACCCAAAGCCCTGAGTTGGACTTTAAGACTCTTTAGGCCCTTTGTACTGTAGCATTTCTAAAAGACTAAAAAGAGGAATGTTACTTTCTGTACATGTTAAACCCAAAACCCTGCAAATAGAGTCCAGCACTCAAAGTTACAGAAAATGCAGTTTAAAAAAACCCCCAAACGAATGTGTCACTCAAGGCAAGTTTTAATTGGCAAATTGACCCAGCAACTCAAACATGTGCTCCACTCAGGCTGCTCAAATTAGTAGAGGTGCTCCTGGGGCAGACTTGGTCAGCTGATGGCAATATTAGGTTTCTGTGGCCATTTGACCAAGTAACCAGGCCACTGGCCCAAGTAGAGTTTTTGTTGGGGATTTGCGGGCACCTGCAGAGGGTAGCCGTGCTGCTGCTGCTGAGGCCTTGGGACGACGGGCACCTGCAGAGGGTAGCCGTGCTGCTGCTGCTGAGGCCTTGGGACGACGGGCACCTGCAGAGGGTAGCCGTGCTGCTGCTGCTGAGGCCTTGGGACGACGGGCACCTGCAGAGGGTAGCCGTGCTGCTGCTGCTGAGGCTTTGGGACGACGGGCACCTGCAGAGGGTAGCCGTGCTGCTGCTGCTGAGGCTTTGGGACGACGGGCACCTGCAGAGGGTAGCCGTGCTGCTGCTGCTGCTGAGGCCTTGGGACGACGGGCACCTGCAGAGGGTAGCCGTGCTGCTGCTGCTGAGGCTTTGGGACGACGGGCACCTGCAGAGGGTAGCCGTGCTGCTGCTGCTGAGGCCTTGGGACGACGGGCACCTGCAGAGGGTAGCCGTGCTGCTGCTGCTGCTGAGGCTTTGGGACGACGGGCACCTGCAGAGGGTAGCCGTGCTGCTGCTGCTGCTGAGGCTTTGGGACGACGGGCACCTGCAGAGGGTAGCCGTGCTGCTGCTGCTGCTGAGGCTTTGGGACGACGGGCACCTGCAGAGGGTAGCCGTGCTGCTGCTGCTGCTGAGGCTTTGGGACGACGGGCACCTGCAGAGGGTAGCCGTGCTGCTGCTGCTGCTGAGGCTTTGGGACGACGGGCACCTGCAGAGGGTAGCCGTGCTGCTGCTGCTGCTGAGGCTTTGGGACGACGGGCACCTGCAGAGGGTAGCCGTGCTGCTGCTGCTGCTGCTGAGGCTTTGGGACGACGGGCACCTGCAGAGGGTAGCCGTGCTGCTGCTGAGGCCTTGGGACGACGGGCACCTGCAGAGGGTAGCCGTGCTGCTGCTGCTGCTGCTGCTGCTGAGGCCTTGGGACGACGGGCACCTGCAGAGGGTAGCCGTGCTGCTGCTGAGGTTTTGGGACGACGGGCACCAGCAGAGGGTAGCCGTGCTGCTGCTGCTGCGGAGGCTTTGGGACGACGGGCACCCCAGGTTCTTGATCCACATGAGTCGCATAATAGTGATATTGCTTTGGTGCTTTTGTATCCTGGGGTAGAAAGCCATAATGGTGGTACCGTCGTGTTGCCAACTTCGGATCCTGGGGAAGATGGTCATAATGTTGTGGCATCTTGATTGGGTAACCATAATACTGCAGTACAGTTGGGACCCGTTGTGGGTAGCCATGATGATATTGCCAATGTTCTATGGATCTCTGAGGCAGATCCCCCTGATGGTGCTGCTGGGGCCCCTGGGGCAGATGGTCACCATGCTGTTCCTGATGGTGGGGCACCAAGGGACCCAGTTTGGGGAAGCAACAATGTTGTTGCTGATTCTCAGGCACCGATGAGCCCTGGAGTGGGTAGCCATGATGCTGGTGGGGTACATTGGGCTTGTAGGGCAGATACCTGGTGCCTACTGGACCCCCGATGGGCAACTGAGGCTCAACAGGAAACCGAGGTCCATCCAAGACTGGCCAGTAACCAGGAAGGAGTTTTTCTCCAACTCCATATTTCTTGGCAAAGAGAGTACCACCTGTTTAGGAGAAAAAACACATGACCAGAATTTGATTTATTCAAGGGTAATTTCCTTCTCTTCATATTTAACAAATGCCACATAAAAACAGACTGACCAACCACAGCATGTAATCATTACACTGATGAAGATGCAATAATCAAAGATTACCTTTTACTTGATGTCCTCCAACAGCAAGTAATGTCAACAGAAGGAGCCTGGAAAATACATTCAAGTTTGGATAAATTCCATTAATACAACCAAAACATTTTAATTTTTATATTCAATAAACATCCATTTAAAAAAAGAAAACTAGATAAACTTACCTAAAGAAAACACCCATGACTTAAGCCACACCAAGCAGCCAGTTCAGTATTTATTTATTTTTTCCCAAAAAAAGTAACTGACTGTTGCAGCACCGATGGTTTTAAAGAGCACCCTGTCTCTGAACTTGGTGTCAAATGGGCACAGGTGTGAGTTGCTGATGACAGGTGTGGCTAATTATTCTACATACTGATTGGTGGTGAACTAATGTTCACCAACCAGAATGCAGGACACCAAAGTTGGGGACACACTACATGTGTTTCATGCCAGATTCTACCCCTGATTCCCAGGGAGGCAAATCTGCAGCTAGTTTTTTATGTTTTGATGAGCTAAACATCACAAAATATTGCTGTTAACACTGTTGTCAATCCAACTTGTTTCCCTAAACTCTACCCACATCCAAGAGCTCCTCCTATTTACTGCAGCAGCCCCTACTTGCATTGTGCAGTGTTTTCCTTTCTATTAAGTTTAAATTGAACCCACACTTTTGACACTTTCAATAGTGGAAGTGAGAGTATTGGAGGCTCTCTATTGGAGTCCCTTAGCAGCATTCTCAGCTTTCTGATTTTCAGCAACGCCAACATTTCTGAGGTTTGTTTCACAAAGAGGCATTAACAAGCTCTGAATAGAAAGCAGATACTCTGGGTGGATCTAGTCAACTCTGTCATAGGGTTGTCGGTTACAGAACAGATGGTAACAATTAGGTCACTCTACTCTGCGTCCATTTAACCCTGAGTAAAGCCAACCAAATTACAGCATTCACGAGCTATAGTCAACATATGCAATTAAAGATGTGATCTCCCAAAAAACTAAATGATCTTCACAGTGCTTATATCTTATATTGTCCGCTTGAAAGTAACCTATTGCTGATGGCATCTCTGAGGAAATCTAATCTGACCCAAACAGGACACAAACCATAATGTTAGAGGTTAACTATTCAAATATTTGAGATGGTCCCAGCTTTGGCTCTACGACACCCACCCATACATCTTAAACAGTAATTCACACTGATTCTCTTGTAGGAGTACAATTTGTGACTACATTCACTTATTAATTATATCTAAATATTTCTTTTGCAGCACTAGAGGCCTTTATTTTTCAATTTTTCTGACAGTAGGCAGACAGGAAATAGGGGCAGAGAGAGGGGAAAGACAATTGGCAAAGGTCTCCGGGTCCAGGCCACTTCGAGGACTGTAACCTCTATATGTGGGTTGCTTGCTTAATCCCTACACTACCAGTGCCACGCCCACTTATTAATTATATCTAATTATTAAGGTGAAGTTAAAGTTGGAGCTTTATAAGTGAAGAAATGTGATATGGCCCTAACAGTGTTGGACCCCCCCAAACAAAACAAGCAAATGAAGAGGTTCACTTGTCTGAAGTAAATGTGTAATCTCTAATTAGTTGTGGATAGTCTACTGAGTCTTGTGAAGCCTTCTGTCCCAAAACTCCTAGCAGATGTAATACAAATAATATTAATAAATATTAATATAATATTTAAAAGCTCCTTTCATAACACTCAAGAACACTGTACAAGGCAGGCTAAAAACAACAAACAAAACACCAAAAACTAAGAAAACACCAGCAACTTAACATAACAAGACATTACAGGGAATATACAGATTTAAAAAGGCAAGGCAGATCTGAAACTGAGAAAGGCAATCAGTATTACAGATAAAGGGGTGGCAGCTGATTCCAGAGCTGGGGGGCAGTAAGACAAGGTTCTGCCCCCCATGGTGCCAAGGTGGTCACAGGGGACAGAGAGGTGAATGGATGAAGAAGACCAGAGGCAGGGCATGTGAATGTGGAGGAGATAGGACAGGTAAGGTGGGCCAAGGTTGAGGACGACATTGAATATTATGAGAAGTAATTTAAATTGAATTCTGGATTTTGATGGGGAGCCTGTGCAGCTGTTGTAATATGGGAGTGATGTGGTGAAAGGAGGGGGTTTGTGTGATTATACGGGCGGCAGAGTGCTGAACCATTCATGTTCCATTAACAAGATGCAGTAGTCATGTCATACGAGCGATGTGCAGGCTGAGAATGTTATTGAGATAATCTGTGGTGAAAAACAGTAATGCTCAAAAATACCTTTATCCGGAAATAAGATATGTTATTGTTGTCTGATAAGCCTCTCCTGACCGAGATTTCTGGGGAGTATTTGCACTCCAGCAAATCCTGGCTCCTCCAGAGAATATCATGCCATTTCTGACACTTTCCCTGTGCCAGATATCAATTAGAAAGTAGACCAAACCCAAAGTTGGTTCAATAAAACCATGCTACCAGACAGGGTTGATTCACGAAGTTGCAGGGGTAACTTGACTCAGGGTAACGGCTACCTGGCTTTCTGAAACCCAAAACCCAGGGTATGCACATACTTACCCAGAACTTACTCTGAGTTTTTACTAAAAACTCAGAGTAAGTTACTAAAAAGTACTAAAACCTTTTTACTAACCCCGCTTTCTGAAAGAGAGCCCTGGAAACAAACAACAAACAATATCAACACTCTGATGTTTTAAAAGCTCCAGATTCTCTAAAACAAAATCATAAAATCATTGGATTATATGTCTTTAAAATTTCCAATGATTGAACCCATGATCTGTGCCAATTTAACACTTCGGCTGTCCGATACTTTCGATATTCTAAAAGCCTGAGAGCATATATAGGAGCAAGGCATAGACCTCTGCTCTAAAACAAGATTCAACCTAAAATTCAAAAACCACATAGATCGTGTTCCATTACAAATGCTGCTGAAACACAGTTGCTCACTTCAGACCCATCAATGTAAACTGGAATGTGTGATGGAAAACTTCATCTTGTGTCCTAAAACGTCTCCTGTAGGTTTTTTGGTTCCAGTCTTTAACAACATGAGGTTGCCTCAGATTCCATTGGAATCACAAAAAGGACTGCATAAAACTATCCAAACCAATGTTCTGATATTCGAGGTGACATTTGAGTCTAATTCCAAATGGCCAAATGTACATTACTCAAACAAATAAAGGGAACACTTAAACAACACAATATAACTCCAAGTAAATCAAACTTCTGTGAAATCAAACTGTCCACTTAGGAAGCAACACTGACTGACAATCAATTTCACAGCTGTTGTGCAAATAGAATAGACAACAGGGGGAAATCTTTGGCGATTAGCAAGACTCACTCAATAAAGGAGTGGTTCTGCAGGTGGGGACCACAGACCACTTCTCAGTACCGATGCTTTCTGGCTGATGTTTTGGTCACTTTTGAATGTTGGTGGTGCTTTCACACTCGTGTTAGCATGAGACGGACTCTACAACCCACACAAGTGGCTCAGGTAGTGCAGCTCATCCAGGATGGCACATCAATGCGAGCTGTGGCAAGAAGGTTTGCTGTGTCTGTCAGCATAGTGTCCAGAGCCTGGAGGCGCTACCAGGAGACAGGCCAGTACACCAGGAGACGTGGAGGAGGCCGTAGGGGGGCAACAACCCAGCAGCAGGACCACTACCTCCACTTTTGTGGAAGGAGGAACAGGAGGAGCACTGCCAGAGCCCTGCAAAATGGCCTCCAGCAGGCCACAAATGGTTAGAAACCGACTCCATGAGGATGGTACGAGGGCCCGACGTCCACAAATGGGGGGTGTGCTCACAGCCCAATACCGTGCAGGACGCTTGGCATTTACCAGAGAACACCAGGATTGGCAAATTCGCCACTGGCACCCTGTGTTCTTCACAGATGAAAGCAGGTTCACACTGAGCACATGTGACAGACGTGACCGTCTGGAGACACCGTGGAGAGTGATCTGCTGCATGCAACATCCTTCAGCATGACTGGTTTGGCAGTGGGTCAGTAATGATGTGGGGTGGAATTTCTTTGGAGGGCTGCATGGGCCCTCCATGTGCTCGCCAGAGGTAGCCTGACTGCCATTAGGTACCGAGATGAGATCCTCAGACCCCTTGTGAGACCATATGCTGGTGCGTTTGGCCCTGGGTTCCTCCTAATGCAGGACAATGCTAGACCTCATGTGGCTGGAGTGTGTCAGCAGTTCCTGCACGATGAAGACATTGAAGCTATGGACTGGCCCGCCCGTTCCCCAGACTTGAATCTGATTGAGCCCATCTGGGACATCATGTCTCGCTCCATCCACCAACATCACGTTGCACCACAGACTGTCCAGGAGTTGGCGGATGCTTTAGTCCAGGTCTGAGAGGAGACCATCCGCCGTCTCATCAGGAGCATGCCCATGCGTTGTAGGGAGGTCATACAGACACATGGAGGCCACACACAATACTGAGCCTCATTTTGACTAATTTTAAGGACATTACATCAAAGTTGGATCAGCCTGTAGTGTGTTTTTCCACTTTAATTTTGTGTGTGACTCCAAATCCAGGCCTCCATTGGTTAATAAATTTGATTTCCATTGATTTTTGTTGTCAGCACTTTCAACCTTGTACAGAACAAAGTCAGTCAGTCATTTTCTACTGCTTATTCCATAGTGGGTTGCTGGTGCCTATCTCCAGCAGTCTATGGGCAAGAGGCAGGATACACCCTGGACAAGTCACCAGTCCATCACAGGGCAACACACAAACAACCATGCACACACCTAAGGGCAATTTAGAGTGACCAATTAACCTAATAGGCATGTCTTTGGACTGTGGGAGGAAGCCAGAATACCCAGTGAGAACCCACGCATGCACAGGGAGAACATGCAAACTCCATGCAGAAAGAGCCCTGGTTGGGAATTGAACCCAGGACCTTCTTGCTGCAAGGCAACAGTGCTACCAACTGCACCACCGTGCAGCCCACAGAACAAAGTATTCAATGAAAATATTTCATTCAGATCTAGGATCTGTTATTTGAGTGTTCCCTTTATTTTTTTGAGCAGTGTATATAAATGTGGCATCACAGCCTGAGGTCTTTTTTTATAGAGTTAGGATGCTCTTCCAGTTGCTCCCACAGTCCAAAATCTGGTGGCTTTAAATTGCCCTTAGCTATAAGTTTGTCTGTGTTGTGCTCTGAGACTGGCAACCTGTGCAGGGTGGACCCTGTCTCTTTGTGCAATAACCTCTAGAGATAGGCATTACCCCCCCCCCCCCCCCCCCCGCCCTACAAGAATAGGCAGGTTTAGACAATAGATGGATGGATGTAGCAGCTGTTCAATTCTGTTTGAATTTTCTTCTTTTAAAACAAATGCAGTTCCTTTAACTCAAAAACTGACAAATTTGGGGATATAAATGTCCAGGTAAGAAATTATATTTGGCCATGTCACAACCATTCAAAGAGCATAAAAGTGCCTTTATAGAGAAAAGGTCTTGTGATTCATTTCAGATATTTAGCGTTGTAGGCAGATCATGACTTGTCAACAGCAGATGCACTAGGACCATTGAAACCAACACTTTTCTCTTCAGTTCATTTTATCCATATGAAGCTTTGAGCGAGTCTTTACTGTAGCACAAACTTCTGAGGCCCTTCGTGTCAGTCTGAACTAGATAATTTCCAAGACAAGCAGGAGTAGCATTAACCTTCAGTAAATATTAAACCCAGACCCCTGTAAGAGCCAACAACCTGATAGAAAAAGAAAATGCAACAGTTCTGGAAAAACAAATAACTCACAGCAAGTTTTAATTAGCAAATTGATACAGCACACTCCAACATTTGCTCCACCGATTCTGCTTAAATTAGTGGTGCTTCTGGGGCAGACCTGGTCAGTTGATGGCTGCTGAGGCCTTGGGACGACGGGCACCTGCAGAGGGTAGCCGTGCTGCTGCTGAGGCCTTGGGACGACGGGCACCTGCAGAGGGTAGCCGTGCTGCTGCTGAGGCCTTGGGACGACGGGCACCTGCAGAGGGTAGCCATGCTGCTGCGGGACAATGGGCACCCCAGGTTCTTGATCCACATGAGTCGCATAATAGAGATATTGCTTTGGTCTTTTTGGTGTCCTGGGGTAGAAAGCCATGATGATGGTAC
>NC_061813.1:39487441-39689941 GCF_021462225.1 Girardinichthys multiradiatus
CCTTGAGACAACATGTGTTGTGATTTGGCACTATTTAAATAAACTGAATTGAAATTGAATTGAATTAATGTTAATAAAACACTTTGTCAAATTAGTTTTCAGAAATACTTTTGATTTTAAATCGATTTAAGCACCCAAGATCACGTTGAAAGGTCCTTCAGACAGGACTGACAAAATAAAACCATATTTTTTGCAGCAACCACCCCATTAATCAAAAATGTTTGGTGAGGCTCAAAAAGTTTCATTTTTTCTTTGTTTAATTACAAATAAATCTGACATTTTAACAGTTGCAATAATGGTTGCACTGAAAATTATTCTTTAACAGGTTATTGCTGTGTAAATTTCTCAAGAATTTTACATAAGAACGGAAAATTGGATGTGGGTCTGTAATTTATTAAATCATCTTTAATTTCTTAAATCATCTTGATCAAGCAAAGGTTTCTTAAGTAAAGGTTTAATTACAGCTACCTTAAAACCCTGTGGTACATATCCATTTACTAAGGGTAGATTAATCATATAATCAGAGGAAACACTTCTTTAAATAATTTGGTTGGGGTTGGGTCTAACATATAAGTTGAAGGTTTAGATCATGCTAATATTTTTGATAACTCAGGAAGCTCCACAGGATCAAAATGTCAGAGCCTCGATGTTGCTTTGTGTTGTTTGCCTGTTATTTACACTGTACACACTGTTATTTACACTGTACACATTGTTATTTACACTGTACACAGAGCTGCCGGTGCCAGAGGGCAACAGGTGCAACCTGTTAACTGCTCATCAGGAGGAGCTTAAAGAGGCTGAGCAGTCATCACTGCAGTGCCTGAGTGTTTGCAAGTGTGGTTAATTCCTAGCCCTGGCTCCAGTTCCTGTCTATGTACCACACCGAGTTCAAGAAACCTGAATATCTTCTGAATCAAGAACCAACTGACTGCCCCGGGTTCTCACCCTCACCAGCCTCTTGCAAATCCTACCCACCCTCCAGCAACCGCTCTGGCATCTGCACCTAAAGCTCTCTCTCAAGCCAAGTCATCTAGTGGATCATCTTCTGGATCAAACCCAAGACTTACTCAGTGATTCTGGCTGCTCACCTCGGAGCTACCCTGAACCAAGCAGCAGAACCAACCCCTCTCTCTCTCCAGGCTCTGAATTTTCCCTCCCTGAGTTGGACTCCTTGCCGCCATCCAGTGACGATCCCGGTTCCAGTTTCCAGATTCATTTACCATCCTCTTTCATTTACCATAAGCCTGTTAAACTTTTTCCCTGTCTCCTGAGTGTTCCTCTGCATGTGGATCAAAAGTGTTAAAAAAATATGACACAAAACAGTCCAAACACAGATCAGGTTCTACAGTTACATCCAATGTTGTCTCACTTGCTGAGGATGAAGTAATCATCTTCAGGAGTATGCCAATGATTTTGTTTTTAATAGAATCAATTTTATTTAAAAAGAATCCCATAAAGTCATGACTGCTGAGAGCTAAGGGAATGGATGGCTCAACAGAGCTATGACTCTGGGGAAGTTTAGCAACTGTACTAAAGAGAAACCTAGGATTATTTTTGTTCTCTTCTATTAATGAGGAGAAATAAGCTTTTCTGGCTTGGCGAAGTGTCTGTTTCAACAACAGTAGGCTATTTTTCCAGATTAAGTAGGAATCCTCCAGCGCCATTTTCTCTCCAATTTTCTAACATTGTGCTTTAAAGTACTCAGCTCTGAAGTAAAACCAGGGAGCTATCCTCCTATGAATAATTACCTTTTTTTTCAAGGGGGATGCATTGTCTAATGCACCACGCAATGATGAAGAAACACTATGAACAAGAGAATCAATTTGTGAAGGAGAAGAAACAAAATTATTGCCCTCCACTGTGTTTTTCTGTAATAAAGAGGAAATTAAAAGTGGAATAGATTCTTTAAAGGTTGTTACAGCATTGTCTGATAATGATCTACTATAATGAAATTTTCTTTCAGGTGTGGAGTACTCGGTTAAATTAAACTCAAAGATTATTAAAAAATGGTCAGACAGGACAGGGTTATGAGAAAATATTCTTATGTCTTTACACTCAATGCCATATGTCAGCACAAGGTCCAGAGAATGAAGACAAAGGTGGGTAGGTTTGTTAATGTTTTGAGCAAAGCCAATTGAGTCTAAGATAGCATTAAACGCTATATTTAGGCTATCACTTTCAGCGTCAACATGAATGTTAAAATCCCCCACTATAATAACTATCTGTATTTAACACTAAATCAGATAAAAGGTCTGAAAACTGATCTAAAAATTCAGAGTAAGGGCCTGGTGGACGGTACAAAACAACAAACAGAAGTGGTTTTAGTGTTTTGCAATTTGGATTAGGAAAACTAAGGATTGAATATTCAAAGAGTATATTCAAAGAGTTGTAGCTATTGATTGGTTTGGGACTAATCAATAAATCGGACTGAAAGATGGTTGCTACTCCTCCTCCTCGCCCATTATTTTGAGGTATGTGGAAATTTAAATAATTCATAGGAGCTGACTCATTTATAGTAACATAATCCTCCTGCAGCCAGGTTTCTGTGAGGCAAAATGGATCAATCTGATTGTCAAAAATCAAGTCATTAACTAGCAAAGTCTTTGAAGAGAAAGATCTTATGTTCAGTAGGCCACATTTAATAGTTTTTTTGTTTTATTTTCAGTGTGAGTTGTGTTTATTTTCATGAGATTTTCCTGATTTCCTCCTTTTAGATTATTTTTTAATCTATTCAATTTTGGCCGTGGGCGAGACACTGTCTTAATAGGGTAATGGGCGGGTAGCAGTACAGAAGCTGCAGAGAGGATTGTTAAACTACTACCCTGCTTCCTGGTCTGAACCCTGGGTTGTCAGAGTTTTGGAGAACTAATAAATTCAGTCAGATTTCTAGAAAGAAGAGCTGTTCCATGCAAAGTGGGATGGATGCCATCTCTCTGGATGAGACTAGGTTTTCCCCAAAATGTTTGCCAATTATCAATGTAGCCCACATCGTTTTTTGGACACCACCTAGACAGCCAGCAGTTGAATGACAACATGCAGCTAAACATGTCGTCACGTCCATTGATGTATGTATTTACGGTGTGTGCGAGGGTGTGTGTTTTTATGTGTGCACATGAGGGTGGGAATGTGTGATTGTGACTGTGTGTGCCTGTTTTGTGTGTCAGGTTGGGTTTTGGGCTGCTCCCTCTCCTACACCTGTTTAGGCTGCCCATCAAATGTGGGGCCTATATCCTCCCCGCCACACTACCTGCCGATTGTTGGTGTCTATGCTCGCCGGTGTACTTGTGGTTCTTGGTATCCAGGGCAGGGTGCTTTGGTGTGTACTGGCTCACTCCCAGTGACTGCTTGCTGGGGCCTGGACCCCTGGGCTCTGTCGGGCCTCTGCTTGGGGAGTGTGATGGAAAATTCTTTTTAATGGTCTGAACTTTTCTTTACCTCTCTCCTCTCTGTGTTTTGGTTACTTAAGAGCAGATGGGCTCTAAATTTCTTATCAGGAGTTTTATGGTTAACACTCCCTGAAGTGTTATATCTCAAGGGATGGTAGATGGGTGCCCTCATAAATAACTTTGTTACTTCTGATCCAGGGTGGGGTCTAGGGGCTATATTTCCAAACTCTTTTTATTTGAAGTAACACCCACATACTGTTTAAATACTGTCTGTAAATTCTGTACGGGGCTCTGCTTCACTGACTAAACTCAGTGACAGTGTCTTCAAATGCTGAATGCCTTTGAATAAACTTATAAAGACAAAGTCGGGTCTTTCTGTTGTTAATGAGTTGTCTTCTCTCTCACTTTGATAAGAAAATCCACAACAATTTGGCGTCACAAACAGGATCCGACGAGCCAGAGGAATTCCGCAGGAGGGGATAAGGACGCCTGGCAAGCCTGAAGACAGTGTCCTCAGTCCATCTCCATTTAACAGAGGGGAGTCCTAGTGCCTGCCTGCAGCTTCTGGCCAATCGGATCCGGACCATAAATCTGCAAATATATCTGGGTGAGAAGTTTCTCTGTATGATATAATATATATTATTTGTTTTTTACACATTAATCATCATCTCCTAACAAATTGATTAGGTTCCGGAGTTGGGAGAGAAAGGACATCGGCTGAGGGCCACTTAACCCTGTAAGGAATACAAGGAGGTTCTTATTGGTAACAATAAGATAAAGCAAAACACAGGGTTTTGCGGGTGGTTTTTTGCAAATTTCTACACCTTATCAAGGAGAAAAGCCAGACGGTAGACGTGCCGTTGAACGGGTCAAAAAATGGGTTCCGGAACCTCAAAGGCATCAGGGGTGTGTCCTTCACCAGACTCTGCGATTTATAAAATAATGAAGAAAAAGGTGGAGATGATTGTGTTAAATATGCTTTAATTTGGGAAGAAAAGACAAGTTTTTTTTTCCTGCAGGAAGTTTCGTTTGTCTTAAATACTGCAATCAGTCAGAAGAAAAAAAAGGTAAAAGTGAAAAGGGATATTAAAGATGGGAAAAGAAAGTTGTTTTAGAAAGGAGTATAGTGCATGTTCCTACGACCGCCCAACTGTACCAGACTGGTAACAGGGCAGCTTGAAGCGCAGAAGCCACTCAGGAGAGGCAGCAGGATTTTTGAGTTTTGTTTATGATTTGTTTTCTTTGAAAAAAAACTGTTTGCTTTCAGTACCAGAAGAAAGGACATTCCACTTCAAGGTCACGATGCAGCTATGTGGAAGATCGTCTGTTCTGATGCTAATGATTGGTATTGCAAGTATTTTTACTCCTGTGTTTATTATGGAAAAGGTACAGCAAAGACAATGCGTGACTAATCTTAGTAATTACGCCAATAATACTAATGAGCTGATTCGAATAGAGATTCATCACTTTTCTGACTACCATAATCATGCTAATAATGTCTGGTGGCAACTGATGCATCAAACCGTGAGGAAGATAAGAAAAGACAGTTGCTATGTTTGTTGTTTGATTCCACGTGCTATTAATGATCAACCATTTTTGGTACCAGTTCCTATTGACACTGCTTATACTCTAGCTACTTTCTTTCCACATAACCGGTTGGTGGAGGTCATTTTTCCTTCGGTGAGGAATTATACCATAAGGCGAAGCAGAAATGTTAGTAGATTTTCTAGTGAGACTAATTTAATATGTGTTACTACAGGAATTCTTTATAGATTTTGGGGTAATAGGAATCAATAAAGGATCCAGATATTTGTATAGCTCATGAGGAAAACACACCTTATTTCCTTGGAAAGACAGAAGGTTGCAAAACTATTATATCTGTTTCATGTGCTTTACTCAACAGACATAAATTTGAGTCATGTCCTATCAAAACTGCTGCTTATACCATTTCAAGATCTTCAGTCCCAGATCCCTTTGTGTTAACTCTTAATCTTACAGCCTTACCGAATGGAAGTAAATTGTATGACCAGGCAGGTAAATTAACCAGGGTTCTTGTTACTTTTCCTAGTAGAGATGGGTACTCATGTCCTAAGAACATGGTTTGGATGTATGGAAATAGATCATATCTGTATCTGCCTGCTAATTGGTCTGGAGTATTTTATCTAGCTCACTTACTACCTACAGTCACAACTTATAATTCAATCAGCCCATTATTAGAGAGGAAGTGTTCACTGTTCTGACCAAGGAGCAGCAAGCTCTTAGAACATGAGTTTGCAAAATAAAATGGCTTTGGATTGAGAGGGTTGGTGTTTGTCATGTAATTGGGGAACAATGTTGCAATTTTTATTCCTGATGTGTCTAAAAACATAAGTATCCATGATAAATTAGAGGGGTTGCTGATGACTCAACAGAAAGAAAATATGGGTTCCTCTTGGAATCCTTGGTCCTGGTTCATTACTGGTGGTTGGACGTCCTGGTTAATAAAGATTGGAGTAATTCCTTTATTTTGATTTTGATTTTGATTTTTTATTTTTATTTTTCTTTCATGTTGTATTGTTTCAATGGTTAAAGGAATGGTAATGAGACTGATAAATGTTTCCATGTTAAAAGTTGATATGGATGTAGACGTAATTTCTGTTTGTAATGACTATGGTGATTCTGCATTTGAGATAACAGATGGTGTGGATAACGATGGATTTTATGTTGCTTAAGATGCTATAATGATGTAATAACTCTAAAATGTTTGGGGAGTTAATACTGATGTTCAGCATTCTAGTGGTATAAATAGAGATTTGGAGATGTATTCTTTTAAAGTGTTGTATATTCTTTTTTGTTGGTTTTACTTTGATTATTATCCTGGGTGATGGTTTTGTAGAATTTTCCTTTATTTGTGATTATCTTGTAATCAGAAGAAAGGAGTGTTGTGGAAAATTCTTTCAGTGCTCTGAACTTTTCTTTACCTCTCTCCTTTCTGACCTCTGTGTTTTGGATACTTAAGAACAGATTGGCTCTACATTTATTATCAGGAGTTTTATGGTTAACACTCTCTGAAGTGTTGAATCTAAAGGGATTGTAGATGGGTGCTCTCATAAATAACCTGGTTACCTCTGACCCAGGGTGCGGTCTAGGGGCCATGTTTCCAAACTCTTTCAAGTTTCAAGAGATAACACCCTCATTCTGGTATAAATACTGTTTGTGACTTCTGATCGTTGCTCTGCTTCACTGACTAAACTCAGTGACAGAGTCTTCAAATGCTGAAATGCCTTTGAATAAACTTATAAAGACAAAGTCTGGTCTTTCTCTTGTTAATGAGTTGACTTCTCTCTCACTTTGATAAGAAAATCCACAACACTACTTTTAAGGCTAGGCTTAAAACTTTCCTTTTTGATAAAGCTTATAGTTAGAGTGGCTTAGGTTATCCTGAACTATCTCTGTAGTTATGCTGCTATAGGCTTAGGTTGCTGGAGGACATAATGACCACTTTCACCCTCTTCGCTACATTCTCACACTACTCTCCAATTTTGCATTATTTGCTGTTATTTCAGCTTTTAACCTTGTTCTCTCTTTTCTCTTCCTAGAAGCTACACCTGGCCTGACTCTGTGTCTACCTGTGACACCTTTCTGGAGAGGGGCATCGTCCAAGCTTCTGCTGGCAACAACTTAATGCTCACCCTCTACCGATGATCCACATAGCCCTGTCTTTTAGTGTTTAACCCTTTCTCTCTCCTAGACATGGCGATTGACTGAGCTTCTACTGTAACTAATTATATGTTCTCTCTTTCAGACTCTAACCTTGAAAACTGGATCAGAGTTTATCTGTTCTTTCTTTCTAGGTGAAACGACTAAAGGAGCTACATCCATTAACATTTACTTTTCCTTCCCATAGAAAGGACTCCTGGATCAGTGCCTCTTTGTTCTCTTTGTGTCTCTGCTCTGTTCTCTCAAACCCCCAGTCAGTCGTGGCAGATAGCCGCTCACACTGAGCCTGGTTCTGGTTCTGCTGGAGGTTTCTTCCTGTTAAAGGGGATTTTTCCTCTCCACTGTCGCTACATGCATGCTCAGTATGAGGGATTGCTGCAATGCCAGTTGAAAACTTTTTATCCAATTTCAATAAATAACTAACTCTGACTGCATTGTTCAATGGTTAGGATTAATTGGAATGTATGAACCTGACTTGTGTGAAGTGTTGTGAATTGGCGCTATATAAATAAACTGAATTGAATTGAAATTGAATTGAATTAATGTTAATAAAACACTTTGAAAATTAGTTTTTCAGAAATACTTTTGATTTTAAATTGATTTCAGCACCCAAGATCATGTTGAAAGGTCCTTCAGACAGGACTGACAAAATAAAACTTAATTTCTTGCAGCAACCACCCCATTAATCAAAAATGTTTGGTGAGGCTCAAAAAGTTTCATTTTTTCTTTGTTTAATCACAAATAAATCTGACATTGTAACAGTTGCACTGAAAATTATTCTTTAATTTTGTACCTTTAGACAGGTACCAAGATTTTACATGTAGACTTTATAACTGTGACTTTATAACTATACTTGCTCACATCTGCAGCAGAGAAAATATAAATAATCAGACAAATATTGAGATGAAGAAGAGGAGGGTCATGCAGTCTCGAACATTGTGAACTAAAAGATTGTTTGCCCTCTTGTTTACTCCAGAAATAACAGAAAAATAGATACAAGTGTTACGGTTGCTGAACTCAAGAAACCTATTCTCTTTATTCAGGTCTACCTCATCTGAACATGCCACAGCAGCGATGTGCTGCAGCTCGTCAGTCTCCGAATTTAAAAAGTGCCATCGCTGTCTGTGAATGTCTGGGACAGCCTGTAAAATTCTCCTGGAGTTTGGTGTAAGAGTTTGAATTTGTCATCTGAGGTTTTAGAGAATTTGACTGTGGATTTAATAGTTTGAAGGGCTTTTAACTCTGGATGGGGCTCATCAAAGAGTATTTTGAATATTGCACAGTTTGATGTTTGCAGAAATGATCATTTGCAAGGTGCAATTGATGCTCACAATGATATTAATGTGCCAAAATCTATTATTAAGAAAGAGCTGAAATCTCTATTGTAGTGACTTAGTTGAAAGGAGAATTAAATCATTCATTATTGTAATTATTCATACCCCTGGCAGATGTTGGTTTAAAGTAATCTTTTCATTTTACCAACATGTCGCTTCTGTCTGGAAGTAATATTAACATTTTTTAGTTCTGACTTGAAGCTAATACAGAATCTGTGGAGGGAGTTAAAGATTATGGTGATGGCAAGGAGCCCTTCCAACCTAAAAGACTTGAGGCTCATCGTCAAAGATAAACAGTTAAAGAACCAGAAGAAACATGCAAAAAACTGCTCAGCAATTGTAAAAAGGGTTTGGATGCTGATGAAAAAAATATTTATGGTCACATCCTGTTTGTACAGTAAAGATTTGTGTAGCAGAGCTGGAGCTGAAGAGCACAGGTCTCCACATCAGGTATGTTGAAGCAAGGAAGTGGTTTATGAAAAATGTTTGGTGGCAAGATGCTACAAACTCAGTTCAATTCAGTTTTATTTATATAGCTCCAATTCACAAGACATATCGTCTCACTTTATAAAGTCAATTCAGTCGAATCATAAAGATTTCAAGTCAGGTCCATATATTACAATAAATCCTAACTGTTTCAGTTTATTATTCAAATTAGTTAAAAAGTTTTCAATCTAAGGAAACCCAGCAGATTGCATCCAGTCAGTCACCCGCAGCATTCCCTCCTCCTGGATGAGCATGTAGAGACAGTGCAGCAATCCCTCATACTGAGCATGCATGTAGTGACAGTGGAGAGGAAAACTCCCTTTTAACAGGAAGAAACCTCCAGCCGAACCAGGCTCAGTGTGAGCGGCCATCTGCCACGTCCCACTGGGGGTTTGAGAGAACAGAGCAGAGACACAAAGAGAACAAAGAAGCACTGATCCAGGAGTACTTTCTATGGGAAGGAAAAGTAAATGTTAATGGATGTAGCTCCTTTAGTCGTTTCATCTAGAAAGAAAGAACAGATAAACTCTGAGCCAGTTTTCAAGGTTAGAGTCTGAAAGAGAGCACATAGAGTTAGTCACAGTAGAAGCTCAGTCAGTAGCCATGTCTAAGAGAGAGAAAGGGTTAAACACTGAAAGACAGGACCATGTGGATCATCAGTAGAGGGTGAGTTTTAAGTTGTTGCCAGCAGAAGCTCGGACGATTCCCCTCTCCAGAAAGGTGTCACAGGTAAACACAGAGCCAGGCCAGGTGTAGCTTCTAGTTAACACATAGTTCCAGTGTCTTAAGTTCCTGTTCTTGTAATGGTGTTTTCCGTGAAGTTATTTGGTTGACACCCACTGCATTATTTGCATAACAGGTCCCTGTAAAACAAAGAGAGCTTTAAACGGCATATACCACGGCTTGTCAGCTGTGTCTTGCTGTGACCTGCTCTATGCCAGAGGGAATAAGCTATTCCGTGTATCTGATTATCTCACCTACCTCTAAATCTACTCAGAGCTACTCAGACCCAAAAAGATGTAATGACCTTTGGTGTGCTTTGAGTAAAATGGACCACAGTAACAACCCTTGTTCCACAAACTGTCCTTTGATTCATCAGGAACCTCCTGCAACCATCATCAACTTACGCCGAGCTCCAAGTTTACCCAACATGAAGCTCCAAAGCAGCTTTGAGGAGTTTACTCCTAATTTAACTGGTGATGAAGATGATGAAACCTACTGGTTCCAGTGCTCCTCTCCAGGCCTGGACCAGTGCAGACTGAGCAGCCTGGTGTTTGACATGAAGAGAGAAGGAGACGTGTTCTACAGGATTGTTCCTTGGAGCAGAACATTACTGAGCCAACATGACAAGAAGCCTGCAGGACCTCTGTTTGACATCAGATGTCAGCAGCAGTCTGTGGTTCAGCTTCATCTCCCACACTGTGAGATCCGCTCCACAGGTGGATGTCACTTCCTGTCAGTCGCTCATGTTCATGATGAAGGCATCAAGTTTATCAGGCCTGAGAAGATCACAGAAACTCACGTCATCATCAGCATCACAGGGTTTTCTGCTTTTGGTAACGTCAAGGATGAAGATTCTGCTCCTGACCCGGTCCGAGCCTTGGTTCTGCTGTTCTACAAGTCTCCAACTGATCCGGAGTCTGATCACCTGATTAATGTCCTGATGCTGCCTAAAAACGTTGTTCTTAAAAATGTTCTGCATTTCAGGAAGAAATTAGATGAAGATGAAAGATTTCTAGAGACGCCTCCACACTGTAAACTGCAGCCGAAGCAGCTTTACACTCTGTCCACCTGTCCTGGAGAAGACTCGGTTCTGGTTCAGCCCACAGAAGCTGAGTTTGATGCAGAGTCATATGACAACTACCTCCCAACGTTCCAGGTGGTTTATGAGAAAATGATGAAACACATCAAACTGTTTCTGAAGGACAGCAGCTCCAGCAGCGTCTGGGAGAGACGGGTTTGTCTTTCTGCTGCTAGAGTACAAAGATCCTGTGGACCGACCCGACAGAATCTCGGTCCGAAGGAGCAACTGGAGGAGATAAGGATCAGCTTCATGGATGGGATATCAGAACCAGTTCTGCAGAGTCTACTGGACAGACTGCTGAGGAAAAAGGTCCTCATTGATTCTGAGAGGGAGACAGTAGAGGGGGAGAAGACCAGAAGAGGCAAAGCTCGGGTTTTAGTCGACTCAGTCAGGAGAAAAGGTGACGCTGCAAGTTCAGAGATGATCCACTTTCTCTGTGAGCTCGACCCGTTTCTCTCTGAACATCTGGGTCTGATGGGAGGAAAAGTGGTGCAGCTTTGAACATGGAGTGTCACATTTTAAATGAACTCACTGTAAGGGAAGACACGTCCTTCAATAGGATAATGACCCAAAACATACAACTAAAAGCATTTAAGAATAAATGAGAACGGGAAACATCTGACTGTGCTTAAGATACAGACCTCCATGATGAGCCCAAATCCTCCTAATCTTCAGCATCTGTGAAGACGTCACTCTCCAAACCTGAAACAGTTTGAGCAGCTGGCTCAAGGAGAGTTGACCACTTTTACAGTGTGAAGATGGTTTCTTGGTCGTGTTTGAGGCTACCACAAGAACAATTCAAAGCAGAGTTATGTCTGCTTTGTCCTTGCTTGTTAGTCTGTGTTGTCCCAACATTCTGGTCGAGCCCCTTGTCCAACTATTCAAGACACGACTACAAGGTCAATCATCGACCTCCTGCCTATGGTGTCCTGGTCCCAAGTACACTAATGAATACCCTTTTGCCAGTGGCACCCTAGACATTTCTCACAGGAGGGACAACATGGGGCCATTAAAAATCTTGGGGTGGCACACCAAAATGGCAAGGAGCCCTTCCAACCTAAAAGACTTGAGGCTCATCGTCAAAGATAAACAGTTAAAGAACCAGAAGAAACATGCAAAAAACTGCTCAGCAATTGTAAAAAGGGTTTGGATGCTGATGAAAAAAATATTTATGGTCACATCCTGTTTGTACAGTAAAGATTTGTGTAGCAGAGCTGGAGCTGAAGAGCACAGGTCTCCACATCAGGTATGTTGAAGCAAGGAAGTGGTTTATGAAAAATGTTTGGTGGCAAGATGCTACAAACTCAGTTCAATTCAGTTTTATTTATATAGCTCCAATTCACAAGACATATCGTCTCACTTTATAAAGTCAATTCAGTCGAATCATAAAGATTTCAAGTCAGGTCCATATATTACAATAAATCCTAACTGTTTCAGTTTATTATTCAAATTAGTTAAAAAGTTTTCAATCTAAGGAAACCCAGCAGATTGCATCCAGTCAGTCACCCGCAGCATTCCCTCCTCCTGGATGAGCATGTAGAGACAGTGCAGCAATCCCTCATACTGAGCATGCATGTAGTGACAGTGGAGAGGAAAACTCCCTTTTAACAGGAAGAAACCTCCAGCAGAACCAGGCTCAGTGTGAGCGGCTATCTGCCACGTCCCACTGGGGGTTTGAGAGAACAGAGCAGAGACACAAAGAGAACAAAGAAGCACTGATCCAGGAGTACTTTCTATGGGAAGGAAAAGTAAATGTTAATGGATGTAGCTCCTTTAGTCGTTTCATCTAGAAAGAAAGAACAGATAAACTCTGATCCAGTTTTCAAGGTTAGAGTCTGAAAGAGAGCACATAGAGTTAGTCACAGTAGAAGCTCAGTCAGTAGCCATGTCTAGGAGAGAGAAAGGGTTAAACACTGAAAGACAGGGCTATGTGGATCATCGGTAGAGGGTGAGTTTTAAGTTGTTGCCAGCAGAAGCTTGGACGATTCCCCTCTCCAGAAAGGTGTCACAGGTAAACACAGAGCCAGGCCAGGTGTAGCTTCTAGGAAGAGAAAAGAGAGAACAAAGTTAAAAGCTGAAATAACAGCAAATAATGCAAAATTGGAGAGTAGTGTGAGAATGTAGCGAAGAGGGTGAAAGTGGTCATTATGTCCTCCAGCAGCCTAAGCCTATAGCAGCATAACTACAGAGATAGTTTCAGTTTCTGTTTATTTATTTATATAACTTTTATTTACAACGTCGTCTCAAGGCACCCCACAAAGTCTCCGGAACGGAGCGGGGCCGCCGGAGAGGCCAGAGCATACCACCGAGTGCCAGAGCCTTGCCACCCCAGAACGGGCCACGTGTAGGGGCAATAAGTAAAATAATAAACTGCTAAAGTTTATCCATCTAGAGCCCACTGATGGTCATTGTTATACTAAAAACCACAAGGATCGGGATACCTCCCTTTGTCAGACTGATTATAACCATTGGAAAAGAGAAGGGGTCATACAGGTAGCAGAAATGGAGGGTGTGTTTGCACCTCAACCATAACTGAGCCGGTTTAGGCTAAACCTGACTCCACCTTACTCCATCCAACAGGGAGGGAAGAAGGCTCCCTCCCTGATAACCTAAGCCACTCTAACTATAAGCTTTATCAAAAAGGAAAGTTTTAAGCCTTAAAAGTAGACAGGGTGTCTGCCTCACGGACTAAAACTGGGAGCTGGTTCCACAGGAGAGGAGCCTGATAACTAAAGGATCTGCCTCCCATTCTACTTCTAGAGACTCTAGGAACCACCAGTAAACCTGCAGTCTGAGAACGAAGTGCTCTGTTAGGAACATATGGACCAATCAGATCTCTGATGTATGATGGAGCTAGATCATTAAGGGCTTTATATGTGAGGAGGAGAATTTTAAATTCTATTCTGGATTTAACAGGGAACCAATGAAGGGAAGCTAAAATAGGAGAAATATGATCTCTCTTTTTAATTTTCATCAGAACTCTTGCTGCAGCATGAATATGTTTTAATGTCTAAGACATGCTTGCCAAACAAATATCTACTTATTGTGAATGCTGCTTTGATTAAAATAAATCATACTTTGACTCAATACACACAAATTATGATGCAAAAGAAAATCACTTTATTTTACAAGTTTCATTTATTTTAAACTATTTTACGAGATAGAAATAGTTTAATTCTAATTGTTTGCAAGGGTATAAAAGCTAGTGAAAAAAAACAGTGATTCATCTAGTTAACACATAGTTCCAGTGTCTTAAGTTCCTGTTCTTGTAATGGTGTTTTCCGTGAAGTTATTTGGTTGACACCCACTGCATTATTTGCATAACAGGTCCCTGTAAAACAAAGAGAGCTTTAAACGGCATATACCACGGCTTGTCAGCTGTGTCTTGCTGTGACCTGCTCTATGCCAGAGGGAATAAGCTATTCCGTGTATCCGATTATCTCACCTACCTCTAAATCTACTCAGAGCTACTCAGACCCAAAAAGATGTAATGACCTTTGGTGTGCTTTGAGTAAAATGGACCACAGTAACAACCCTTGTTCCACAAACTGTCCTTTGATTCATCAGGAACCTCCTGCAACCATCATCAACTTACGCCGAGCTCCAAGTTTACCCAACATGAAGCTCCAAAGCAGCTTTGAGGAGTTTACTCCTAATTTAACTGGTGATGAAGATGATGAAACCTACTGGTTCCAGTGCTCCTCTCCAGGCCTGGACCAGTGCAGACTGAGCAGCCTGGTGTTTGACATGAAGAGAGAAGGAGACGTGTTCTACAGGATTGTTCCTTGGAGCAGAACATTACTGAGCCAACATGACAAGAAGCCTGCAGGACCTCTGTTTGACATCAGATGTCAGCAGCAGTCTGTGGTTCAGCTTCATCTCCCACACTGTGAGATCCGCTCCACAGGTGGATGTCACTTCCTGTCAGTCGCTCATGTTCATGATGAAGGCATCGAGTTTATCAGGCCTGAGAAGATCACAGAAACTCACGTCATCATCAGCATCACAGGGTTTTCTGCTTTTGGTAACGTCAAGGATGAAGATTCTGCTCCTGACCCGGTCCGAGCCTTGGTTCTGCTGTTCTACAAGTCTCCAACTGATCCGGAGTCTGATCACCTGATTAATGTCCTGATGCTGCCTAAAAACGTTGTTCTTAAAAATGTTCTGCATTTCAGGAAGAAATTAGATGAAGATGAAAGATTTCTAGAGACGCCTCCACACTGTAAACTGCAGCCGAAGCAGCTTTACACTCTGTCCACCTGTCCTGGAGAAGACTCGGTTCTGGTTCAGCCCACAGAAGCTGAGTTTGATGCAGAGTCATATGACAACTACCTCCCAACGTTCCAGGTGGTTTATGAGAAAATGATGAAACACATCAAACTGTTTCTGAAGGACAGCAGCTCCAGCAGCGTCTGGGAGAGACGGGTTTGTCTTTCTGCTGCTAGAGTACAAAGATCCTGTGATCCACTTTCTCTGTGAGCTCGACCCGTTTCTCTCTGAACATCTGGGTCTGATGGGAGGAAACGTGGTGCAGCTTTGAACATGGAGTGTCACATTTTAAATGAACTCACTGTAAGGGAAGACACGTCCTTCAATAGGATAATGACCCAAAACATACAACTAAAAGCATTTAAGAATGGATGAGAACGGGAAACATCTGACTGTGCTTAAGATACAGACCTCCATGATGAGCCCAAATCCTCCTAATCTTCAGCATCTGTGAAGACGTCACTCTCCAAACCTGAAACAGTTTGAGCAGCTGGCTCAAGGAGAGTTGACCACTTTTACAGTGTGAAGATGGTTTCTTGGTCGTGTTTGAGGCTACCACAAGAACAATTCAAAGCAGAGTTATGTCTGCTTTGTCCTTGCTTGTTAGTCTGTGTTGTCCCAACATTCTGGTCGAGCCCCTTGTCCAACTATTCAAGACACGACTACAAGGTCAATCATCGACCTCCTGCCTATGGTGTCCTGGTCCCAAGTACACTAATGAATACCCTTTTGCCAGTGGCACCCTAGACATTTCTCACAGGAGGGACAACATGGGGCCATTAAAAATCTTGGGGTGGCACACCAAAATCAAAATGAATGACTTTGAAAAAATGCTGTGATGCTATAATATTAATAGGAACTGCTAAAAAACCTATTACATACCATTTGTCTTTTGATTTTACAAATGTATATTTCAGACTGACTAGAGGAGAGCATTCAGTTCTCCAGAACATTTCCAGCATTTAAACATCCACAGCCTACATGTAGAAGCCCTTGACATAAAAAAAATCCCAGAAGACTCTCTGACAACTGCAGATATTTATTTCTCCTTTTCAGAGCATCCAGGATCGTCCTTGCATCTCCAGAACATTTCCAGCACAGAAAATACTATTAAATAAACACAAATGGATGCTCAGTAAATTGGGGAGAATTGTTTTTAATTGAATTAAATAGATGCAACAAAGGCTGTTTATTAGTGAAGGTCCCTGAATGTTTTTGCATCCAATTTTAATGAAATTTAAATGAAACAAAATTTTTTGTACTTAACCTTTTCCTTTTCAAGAAATTGTACATCTTCCAGTAAAACTTTCACCCTAAATGGCTTAGCTGGAGGGCCAGGTTTGTCCCATTATTGAGGTCAGCGCCAAACACGAGATCTTTCCGAGGGCCGCAAATGACCCCCGGTCCCCAAAGTGGGACATAAAATATTGTTATATTTTATGTATATGTCTGCACTGTAGGAGGAGTTGCTTTTAATCTCATTGTACACATGTAAAGTGACAAAAAGGCATTCATTCATTCATAATGGACAAGCAACTAACATTAGTAAGATAAGACTAACCATTTCATTTTTATGAATCAAATAAAGTTGGCCTTTTAACAAAGGAGGTAAATTGTTAGCAATAAAATTAATATGGCTGCATGCCATATTTTATACATTTTAATTATTTAAACTTACAGTTTTTTATTTGTGTTCCATTTGTTAGAATGGAAACTAATTTTCTGAGGCATTTATTTTTGTGCTCTAATGATGGCAGGTTTGTTCCTCCATACAGAGCAAGGACGCTTCAGCAGTAATTAACGGGCATATAAACGGGAGAGTCGAAGTCAAGATAAAAGGTATTTATTTGATTTATTTGAGCAACAAGGACCAACATATATCACAGAACAACTAACGTCTAACAGCAGGCCTTCGCGTTTTCCAGGTTTATTGTTAGAGAGGCAGAATTACAACAGTCCGCCTCAAAGACGCGCTGCGGTTTTATGACACTAGTTCTTGATGGATGCTGAAAAATAACGCAGAACATCTTATTTTCATTAAAACAAAGTAAAGATCGTCTTAGTTACATCTAGAAAGCGCCATGTTGTCATTGCGCATCCTCCAGTTTCTGTCGTTTCCATTCTCCAGTTTGTTAAAATATGTACATTTGACTTCATATCTAACCTTCTAAATAAAAACTGATTTTTTTTTTTTAACAAAGATTTGTATTAGTACCGCATTCTAACTTCTGAAACAGGATTTTTAACTTACTTTTCCTCCTTTAATCAGGCGAGTTCTCACACTTCCTGTTTGACATGTATATTTAAAAAAAACACTTGTTAACTGCTAACTTTACCAAAACCCTTGTGTTACTTTAGTCTAAAAAACAAATGTACCGGTGAAGTTTTATAGTTATTTAAAAAGCAGCCAGGAAATGTAAACACAGAGGATTCTGCCTCGTCCGGATCGCACCACAATAGCACACACTGCGCATGTGTGAAAGCATGCCAAAGCATCCGTTACATCGCTCAAAAATTGAAATTTTATGTATTATTGTCAACAAAATAAATGAATGTATGGCAAGACTTGAAATTTTTTTTTAGAGTTTAGTTAAAAAATAATTATTAATCAATACTTTATTGGAACACGGTCAGAATCACTGAGGACCTTTTTCCTCAGCAGTCTGTCCAGTAGACTCTGCAGAACTGGTTCTGATATCCCATCATGTGCAAACCTGAGCAGATTGTGGAGGTGTCTTACTCTTATAGTTGAATTGATGTTTATGGGAGAAGGTGAGTCTTGCCATGCAGGCTGAGCTTGACAGAGGAGGTAGTTGTGCAGCGGCTGAGTCTCTCTCTGATTATTTTCCAGTATTGTTCCAGTGGTGTTGGAGGGTGGCCCGGCTGAGGAACCTGAGCCCCTGCTGGCAATCTGTAAAAGTGGTTAGTACTTCCCTTAGGGCTGCATGTTCCAGGAAACTGAAGGAGGCTTTTGGTTGGGTTAGCACAGCAAAGTACGTCCAGTATTTCACAACCACGAACTTAGCAGCAGAGTAGGGGTGGATCCAGTGTCGATATGGCAACCGATATATGCAGCACTCAGTGTCAGTGCTTCTCAATATTAATTTTTATGTATTTAAAGTCAAAAGCAGAGAAAAAAATACACAATAACTGTCTGAAACAAGTAAAGATCGATATGCAATTTTGAAATCCGAGCTGGAGCTGTAATACTTTTCTCCTCCACCAGATGGCACTCGCACGGAAGCTAGTCTACAGAAACGCTATCTGTGGACACTTGGTGGTAGTAATGTTATTAAATACAGGAAATAAATCTTTTATTCCGTCTTAGCTGTTATTTTTCTATGAACAATTAATAGAAAGATTGTGCAAGTTCTCCTACTTAGAAAGATGAGAGTAATTTTCATCATAGCTACACTTCAGCTATGAGGGACAAAATGAGACAAAAAATCCAGAAAATCACATTGTAGGATTGTTAAAGAATTTATTTGTAACCTATGGTGGAAAATAAGGATTTGGTCAATAACAAAAGTTCATCTCAATATTTTGTAGCATTACCTTTGTTGCCAAAGACAGCTATGATGAAAATTACTCTCATCTTTCTAAGTAGGAGAACTTGCACAATCAATGGCTGACTAAATACTTTTTTTGCCCCACTGTATTGGTAGATTCTGAAAATACCTTAATAAATCACAGAGATAAACACTGGGAAATAAAGAAGGCAAAACCAAAAAACTTTATATTTCTAAAGTTGTTTATAGAAAAATAATAAAACAAATACATTTATTTTCCTGTATTTAACCAGATTATAACCACCAAAAACAGAATAGGCCTACTTAATGTACAATTGAGGGAATAAATGTGTAGATGAAAAGATGTCTGTACTGTATTAATGTATTTGCATTTTGAGAGACACGTATGAGTAAAGATAAAGAGCACCTGGATAATTATTTAGGACTGTGACACGCAGAAGGAACTGCAGGTGTATGCCTTTTTGGGCTGTCTTGCTTTGATTGAAAATATGTAACATGATATTTCCAGTAATGAGATATGGGAATTGGCCATTATATTAGGAAACATATACAAAATATTTGCATTATTGAACACCAGATAGTTGTATTGATCATTTTATTAGGACCTTTTCTGAGTTGTATAAAAAACAAAATAATGACATAGAGAATTTCTATTTTAGGGTTCTTATTCATACCAACTCATAGATTAAGAATCTTTCTAGTAATTGTTCATAGAAAAATAACAGCAAAGACGGAATACAAGATTTATTTCGTGTATTTAATAACATTACAACCACCAAATGTCCACAGATAGAGTTTCTGGTGACTAGCTCCTGTGCGAGTGCCATCTGGTGGAGGAGAAAAGTATTACAGCTCCAGCTCGGATTTCAAAATTGCATATCAATCTTTTACTTGTTTCAGACAGTTATTGAGTATTTTTTTTTCTCTGCTTTTGACTTTAAAGACATTGAAATTAATATTGAGATTATTACAGAAGCAAACACTGACACTGAGTGCTGCAGAATATGATATTTGATTTGTTATGAATTAGTGGGTCTGCAGTTCTGCTTCTCTTATTGGGTGGCTGGAGTTTAAATTTACTGGAAGAGAAGAGTGTGGGCAGGGCCCTGCTTAATTTGAGAAAACGCAGCTGTAGACGGCGTAAAAAAGGGTCTTGAAACGGCAAAAAAACGGCGCTTTCTCGGGACATTGACTGTTCCGGGCTGGCCAAATCGAGCCAGTGGAAAAGGGGCATAATTGAGCGCCTGTTTTTCTTTGGAATCAACAGAAGGGGAATTTTGAAACGAATAGAAGCATGTTTATCACAACTTGTATCAAATTGCGGTCGCTTTAATTGCTCAACAGCTTCTGTGGTCACTGAAGGTCTAGTGGTTAGTATTCGGTTCTTTCACCACCCAAACGCCATTTATTTATTCAGTCAATTTAAAGCTTTACGCAAGAAATTATGTCTACTTAAGTCTAAGAGTGTCTTAAGCAGGCAAGATGGAGGAAAGACAGAGAGAAAGGAGAGATATTCTCCTACAATGAACAACAGTGAATTAATAAAACACTAACAGCTCAATTGCGCATGGATACCCCCTTAATAGTTGAGTTAATGAGAACATAAACTTCTATAACAATCATACAATTTGTAATATAGAGACAAGGTTATCTTTATCATCCTCCTAGGGGAGAATTAAATAGTTTCAGCAGCAGAACAGCTTAAAGGTCAACCTCTAGTAAGGTAATATTAGGAAGGATGAATAAATTATAGAAACAGTAATAAATAACCATGAATAAAAAGTGAATAAAATGACAAACAATACAGTACAGAAGCACTGCTTCCCCCCTCCTGAGGTGCTCTGTCTCCAACATCCCCCAGAATCTGGTCAAGGCTCTCCCAGAGGTGGGAGTTGAATACATCCCTGGCCGAGGGCTCTGCCAGACGTTCCCAGCAGACCCTCACTATGCGCTTGGGCCTGCCATGTCTGTCCGGCTTTCTCCTCTTCCAGCGGATCCAACTCACCACCAGGTGGTGATCAGTGGACAGCTCAGCCCCTCTCTTCACCCGAGTGTCCAAAACATGCGGCCGAAGGTCTGACTATACGACAACAAAGTAGATCATTGACCTCCTGCCTAGGGTGTCCTGGTGCCAAGTGCACTGATGGACACTCTTATGTTTGAACATGGTGTTCATGATGGACAATCCGTGACTAGCACAGAAGTAGAATAACAAAGCACCACTCGGATCTGGATCGGGAAGGCCATTCCTCCCGATCACGCCTCTCCAGGTGTCGTTTCCCACGTGGGCATTGAAGTCCCCCAGCAGAATAATGGAGTCCCCGGGAGGGGCACTATCCAGCACCCCCGACAGGGACGCCAAGAAGGCCAGGTACTCCGCACTACCACTCGGCCCGTTGGCCGAAACGACAGTCAGAGACCTGTCCCCAACCCGCAGGCGCAGGGATGTGACCCTGTCATCCTCCTGCACAAGCTCAGGCTCCTTCCCCCCCATTGAGGTGACATTCCACGTCCCTAGAGCCAGCCTAAGCATCTGGGGATCGGGCCGCCGAGGTGTCCACCTTCGTCTGCCACCCAATCCTCTTTGCACCGGTCCCTCACGGTTCCCCCTGCAGGTAGTGGGCCCACTGGGGGATGGCCTCGCGTCTCTCCTTCGGTCTTGGCCAAAACGGGTCCCGCGAGGAGCAACTCAACCACCAGGCGCTCTTTGACGAGTCCCGACCCCAGGCCTGGCTCCAGGGTGGGACCCCGGCTCTGCCGTACTGGGCGACGTTACGTGCCTCGTTTGTATGGTCCTCATGAGGGTGTCTTGAACCGCTCTTTGTCTGACCCTTCACCTAGAGCCTGTTTGCCATAAGAGACCCTACCAGGGGCATTTAAGCCCCAGACAACATAGCCTCAAGGATCATTCGTGCACTCGAACCCCTCCACCACGTTAAGGTGGCGGTTCTTCAATATAATTTGTAATAATTCATCATCTTCAGCATGATTCTAATTTTTATGATGCATTCAGGAAATTAGTAAATATACAAGAGAAGGTCCTAAAGGGGTACCATAACAGCAATTGAAAATAATAAACATGAAAAGTTTTAATCACAGATAAGATAGTACAAGTATTTTTAGGGAAATTTGCTTACATATAAATACAGCATATATGGTAAAAGATATAAATATACAAAGTGAAAAATAATTACCTTTCATTACAACTGAAAAAGTTACATAAATCCACAGTAAGCTGATCAAGCTGGGCAACAACTATTCATCCTATATTCATCCATTAAACACTACAATTTATGCATTATCTAACTATGACAATTAAATGATTTATACCCTCTTTATAAAAAGGTAAAAACAAAAGATAAAAGATAGATTTATTGCAAATATTTGGTTTACATTTCGGTTTCTAAATTAGTAAATAAGGAATAACTATCAATGATGTCATTACTGCTTCATTCTTTACATAAATAAAATAAACTTTAACAGAAAATATAAATCAACTAAATCATGTCATAAACATGGATGATCATATGTATATGAATATAAATATTAGTAAAATATGGAGTGCTAAATATTTATTAAAGGCTGCTGATTCAGGATTCATGCTTTTTCTACATAGATGTAAAAAATAATTAGGATTTCCACTGCCATCTTGTTTATAAAAAAAATACAATAAGATGTCCATAATTATGTAAAAAAGTATCAGACAGGCCTAAATGAACCTTTATGTAACATGGAGCTGCACGCAGGGGATCTAGAAATCATTTAACAAACAAACACATAATGCTGGAAATATGATTCAGTTACATAAGAAGAAAAATAAGAATTTAAATTTTTTTTTTTATTCCACAACCAACACATGCAGGCACTGAATTTAGAAATTAACTTCAACCAAAAATAATTTAGTTTTTCTCTGAATTAAACACTTCTTGTTTCAACTTTAACAGAACCAATGCTGTCTATGCTTAGTAAGCTGATAACAATCTGCTTTACACATGTACAGGTCAGATCTAATGTAAAGAGCCCCATTTAATGCATATTTATTGAGAAAACCCATAAACAATTTCAATATGTACTGTGAACACTCGATGTTTGCACACACTGTTAAAAAGCATCATCTTACTGTCTGAGAAAAAATCAAACTAAACTCTTCCTGTTTCTGGTCCGTGTGGATTACTAAAATTATTGCTATTTGCTAAAAACCAGAAAAAAGAGAGAATTTACCACAGATAATGATGTCATGGGTTTGTAACGTTTTGATAGGTTAATCCACAACACTATTGTTAAATGGAGGCACACCTGTGGGTGTATTTGAAGGTATCACCTCAAACACTCTGCCTCCTTGTGGGACATCGATGGAGAATCAAGTCAGCCAAGATATTAGGAAGATAAATGTGGATCTCCTCAAATCTGATTCTTCTTTTGGTATGATTTCCAGATACCTGAAGTTTTATCTGTTCAAACGTTTTTATGCAAGTATAAACAGCGGGAAAATATACTATCGTGGCGCTCAGAAGGATAAATGTGTCTTGGTCTGAAAACTGTCAATAAGCCTCAGAAGAAAAGCTAAAGAGTTTATAAAGATGCAACTGAGGCTGGTAAGAGAGGGTCATTATCCTGAATGAATCCAGTCCTGCAGCAACATGGGCTGAAAGGCCACTTGGGAGAAGAAACCATTACTCCAAAAGCAACATTAAAAGCAAAATTACAGTTTGCAAATTAACTCACTTCATTATTGGAGACTAATGAAACTAAAACTGAAGTGTTTGGTCAAAATCGGCATTGTTACATTTGGTGGGAAAAAGGGGAGGCTTGCAAACCTGAGAGCACAATCCCACCTGTGAAGTACAGTGGTGGCAGTATCATGATTTGTTGGTGTTTTGCTTCAGGAAGGACTGATACTGAAGTATTTTTTGACATGCAGTCACAAAATACTTCAACCAGGAAGTTACAGCTTGGCCACAAACTGGTCTTCCAACTGAAGAATAATCAGACCACCAAATTAGCTAGAAAGTGACTTAAGGGCAACACTGTTTGAAGGGACCATCAAAAAGCTCTGATCTCAGTTTGTGTGCAAAGCTAAAAAGGTGTGTGTTAACCTAGCATTTAGCACACAGCAATCCTTACTGACCTCAAAAACTGAGACTAATGTCTCAGTGAGAAAAAAGTTTTTTGTGCATTTACAGAGAATATGTAAATATCTGGTTTCAACTATATTTTCTCTGCTGTAGCATTAAATTAACTTTAGATTTTTACAGAGGAAAGGGTCGATGTCACAGAGAATCTCAATCATCTTTGAAGTGCCATCTTTTCTCTTCACCGTGTCAATTACAAACCGAGCTTTGTCGCGTGTGTTCTTCATCTCCTCTGCTTCCTCCCTCTCATTATCAGTGATCACATTCTTCTCCAGCAGTTTGTCCAACAGACTCTTCAGGCTAGCTCCTGAAATCCCGTCAATGATGCTGCTCTGTATTTCATTTAGCTGTTCGCTTGAGAAGAGACTCGTTTTTACCTTAGAAGGTAACAGATGAACATCTCGCTTCCAAACACAGCAGGAGCTGCTCTTTTCCACCAAACTCAGGTTAATATCTCTAATGAGGGCTTTTAAAACCACCTGAAATGATGAAAAGTATTCTTTATAATACCCCCCTTCAAACTCTGCTTCTGTGGGCTGAACCAGAATCCAGTTCTCTTTAGGACAGGTGGTCAGACTGTAAAGCTGCTTTGGCACCAGTTTACAGTGTGGAGGCATCTCTATGAACAACTCATCCTCAGCTAATTTCTTCCTGGTCTGTATCAGATCCCAGATCACAATGTTCCTTGGAAGAATCAACACATTGAGGAACGATGTGACATCAAAATCAGTTGGAGGCTTGTAGAACAGCAGAACCAAGGCTCGGACCGGGTCAGGAGGAGAATCTTCATCCTTGACGTTACCAAAAGCAGAAAACCCTGTGATGCTGATGATGACGTGAGTTTCTGTGATCTTCTCAGGCCTGATAAACTTGATGCCTTCATCATGAACATGAGCGACTGACAGGAAGTGACATCCACCTGTGGAGCGGATCTCACAGTGTGGGAGATGAAGCTGAACCACAGACTGCTGCTGACATCTGATGTCAAACAGAGGTCCTGCAGGCTTCTTGTCATGTTGGCTCAGTAATGTTCTGCTCCAAGGAACAATCCTGTAGAACACGTCTCCTTCTCCCTTCATGCCAAACACCAGGCTGCTACGTCTGCACTGGTACAGGCCTGGAGAGGAGCACTGGAACCAGTAGGTTTCATCATCTTCATGACCAGTGAAATCAGGAGTAAACTCCTCAAAGCTGCTTTGGAGCTTCATGTTGGGTAAACCTAAATCTTGGGTTAAGTTGGTGATGTCTGCAGGATGTTCCTGATGAATCAAAGAACAATCTTGGGAAGAAGATGAACTCCTGTGGCTTCTTGTACTCACACCAGAGTCCGAAGCATTCACAGGGACATCAGGATGAGCTGAGTTGTTTGGCACTGAGATGTTCACAGTTTCATTTGACTCTTTCATTTCCTCCATGTTGTCAGACAGCACACATAAACTCTGAAGTGAATGTTTAACTTTGCTAGATTCAGGGCAATCATTCATATTTGGTCCTTTTAAAGGCAGAGAGCCAACTGGTCTGCAGCTGGAATTGTCAAAGCTGGGACAGTGAGATGTGAATGAGTTTCCATGATAATTAATTGGATACTCATAAATTGGTGCAACAGCTGCAGTTTTGATAGTGTTGGGAAGAAGAGACTTTATGCAAGGATTTGGATTTGTGGTTTTAGTGTGTTGTCCTTGTGTCGTTTTTCTGGAAGTCAAATTGGTTTCAGAATCATCCTCAATATCCAAACTTGTGTCAATGTCTTCTACACCAGAGAGCTCTGATTTTAATGGTATACAGCCTATTTTATCAGGAGAAGGACACAGGTTGAGTTTTAAGGACTCAGCATTCTTCTTCTTCTTCTTCTTCTTCTTCTTCTTCTTCTTCTTCTTCTTAGTGGTTTTATAAGAGTCCAAATCTGAGTCAGTGGAAGTGAAGCAACATGACAGGTCTTGATATAATTTAGAGGTATGACTGTGTGTCATTTTGGGTCTAAAGTTGGTGACAAATCACTGTTTCAGTTGGTTTTCCCAGATCTTGTCCTGACTTCTTCAAGTCTCTTTTCCAGATTTTCCTTCTTAGTTTTTCTGCTTCTCTTGGTTTTTAGATTCTGCAAATTAAAACAAGCAAGTCCCATTAACGTTCATTTCACTGCCAACTGATCAAAACAATCATGCAGTCAAAATGGAAATCTGTTTCAAAAATTAAGTACACCCTTGTTGCTTCTACTTGATTTAAATGGTATATAGCAGCCAGGCGTTGCTGATGAAATGCATCAATTAACTGATCATAATCAGCATGAACACATCTATAAAATGTGTTTTTACAGTTTGCTGATCTAGAACATGCAGGTGTGTCTAAAGACAATGCCAAGGTGGAAAGACATCAGCAATGTATTTAAAAAAGCTACTGTTGCTGCCCATCAACCCTCCAAGGATTATAAGGCCATCTTCAAAATAGCTGAAGTGTATCAATCTACAGAGAGAAAGATTGTCCTCTGTTGTGTTGAGAAGTGCGAAAAAAAGTTTATATTGTAGATACTTATTCATACACTGAAGTAAAAACATCATTATTCAGACCAGGACTATGAAAAAGGCCTTCAGGTGACATTAATGCAATATGTTCACTTAGACGCCTGTTAATATGTGACAAAGATCTTTAATTGTCTAATTATGCTAGTTTAGAAACTTAACTAAGAAATGACCCGTCCTAACTTTTAGACTGGTAAACTAAATGGACACCTTCTCTTTTTAAGGGACGTTTGTAACCTTTAAAGAATACGTTTCTTCAGACAGAAATATATTCTCATCTAGGCATGCTCTGGAATTTACTTTGAAAATGTAAAGAAAAATGTTTTAAAAGAAAATTATTTTCATTTGGCTTTGGCGTGATGTGGTCTGAAACCACATGACCAAACACTCCTCCGTGGTCCGTATCGGGTGACATCATGATGCGGTGACTTCTGTGTGATCTTGATGCTGAGTCAGTGCAAAGTGCAAACAGGAGAAAGGAGACGGCGAGATACAATGATGGAATAAGAAACAGAACTAAGAAGTTGTGTCCAATTGGGTTAACCAAACCTGGATCAGCTTGGTAAAATTTTATTGCATTGTTTCCATTTAACATAGAGTTCTTTAATCTTTTCAGCAATAATTCTGTATAAACTGGTTACAGTTTGGTTCAAAAGTCCAAGTGAGAGGACCACCAAGACATTCTGAGGTCAATGCCAGGAGAGAGACCGCCAACCTGACTGAGGGTGACACGCTGGTGAGCCTTGCTGAGGGAACTACACCTTTCTAAGGTCCAAACTCCTCAAGATGGTGTCACCAAGATCTAATTGTTGAAAAGAAAGAAACTAAAGGAAAAACATTAAGCAGTAATTTGTACAATGAATGTTTAAAAGAACTATACTGCCCCCTGGTGGCTTTGTTTAAAAGGGTGTTACTGCTGTTCTGGTCGGTATTCATAATAAAGAAAGAGCGACATGTTCTGGAAACTTCCGTCAATTATTAACAGGTTATGGGCCCAGAGCATTGCTAAAAAGCGTTTTAAGGAAAGTTCTTAAGTCAGATAACGTATTGTGGGATGATAAGCTTTTCATTGACAAGCTGAGTGGACCAGAGAACTGGGCAACGTGGAAGTTTCAGATGAAGCACTTGTTGAAAGCTAAAGGCCTATGGGGAATGCTAACTGAGACGGATATGCTAGCTCCTGATGCTAACGCACAAGCTCGGGCTGAATTAGAGAGGCGGAGAGAAAAAGCATTTTCCATGTTAGTGCTGAATGTGAGAACATCTCAGTTGTATTTTATAACAAGCTGCCAAACTCCAAAAGAAGTGTGGGACCTGTTAAAAGGACATTTTGAAAGAGACACTTTGGCTAACAAACAGTTCCTGAAGAAAAATATTTCAGATGTGAGATGAAGGAAAAAGAAAGCTTAAATGATCATTTAAAAAGAATGAAGGAATTAACTGATCAGCTAGGAGCAATATGTGCTGTGATTGAAGAAGATGATCAGATTGTAATACTCCTGGGTAGTTTGCCACCAAACTATGCTACAATTGTCACTGCTCTGGAAACAAAGATGGACAATTTGACATTGCAGTTTGTTCAGCAAGCATTAATAAATGAAGAGCAAAAAAAAGTTAATGCTAATGATGATAACAGTGCTGTTATATCAGGTGGTGCATCTGCCATGGCAACACAAGTACACAGAGAAACGAAGGACAGTTCAAAAACAGTGGGAGCTGAAAAAACAAGTTCATGGAGATGTTACAAGTGTAGAAAAGAAGGACACATAAAGCAAAACTGTCCAAGCTGGAAAAAACGAATCAAAAACCACAAAGCCAAAAATGTATCCTACTGAAGAACAAAGACCAATGGAGTGGTTAATTGATTCAGGAGCATCAAAACACATGACTTTTAGTAAAGAAATTCTTCAAGATTACCAGCAGTTCTCAAAAACACAGTCTGTAAAACTGGGTGATGGTCGGGTTGTTGAAGCCCAAGGATGTGAGAATGTTAAAATGAAAATGACCTTTAAAGTCAGTGATGCTAAACCTGCCACCATGTATGACGTGTTGTATGTTCCGAAGTTGTCTGGAAATCTCTTCTCAGTGGGAGCTGCTACTAGAAAAGGACATATAGTGAAGTTCATGAAATCCCGTTGTTACATACGTGGTAAAGATGGAACTCTTCAAGGAATGGGATCACAAAGATCTGATGGACTGTACCAGTTAGATGTAGAAGGAGTTTTGCCTGTCTGTCATAGTGCATCAGTAACAGATAATCTATGGCATCAGCGCTTGGGTCACACTACCAAACTAAAGGAAATAGAAGATCTGATGAATGGAGTGAAATTCTCTGCACACAAAGATCATCTTTTCTGTGAAGCCTGTGTGGAGGGAAAGCTGACAAGGCAGCCGTGTAAGTCAGGAGGAATAATTCGTTCCAAACGGAAGTTGCAACTGATCCATAGTGATGTTTGTGGACCTATGCAGACTGAATCAATAGGTGGATCAAAGTTCTTTGTAACTTTCATTGATGACTACTCTCGCTGCTGTAAGGTCTACTTCATGAGACAAAAGAGTGAAGTCCTAAGCAAATTCAAGGAATTTGAAAAAACATTCTCCAATGAGTGTGGACACAAAATTGCAAGACTGAGATCAGATAATGGTGGGGAGTACATTTCAAATGAGTTTCAAGAATATTTGAAGGCTCAAGGGATCCACCATGAGATGACTGTACCTCATTCACCACAGCAAAATAATGTTGCAGAAAGGAAAAATAGGACACTCGTTGAAGCAGCTAGAACTATGTTGTTACATGCTAAGATGTACTGGGCTGAAGCAGTAGCCACTGCTGCCTACATACAGAACAGGTTGCCCACATCTGCCCTAAAGAAAGAGACACCCTATCAAAGATGGTGTGAAAGAAAACCTGACATGAGTCACGTAAGAGTGTTTGGTTGTATAGTTTATGCACACGTTCCAGATGCAGAAAGACGAAAACTAGACAAGAAAGATGTAAAGCTTAGATTTGTGGGATGTGCAAACAATGCAAAAGGCTATCGTCTGTTTGATGAAGAGAAGAGAAGAATTCTGATTTGAAAGGATGTCATCTTCAATGAGTCAAACTTTGACTGGAAACAGGAGATGAATGTTTCTTGTTCAGAGAAAGAGGGGTTCACCTTCACAGAAGACAAGGAAACAACAGCTAATGATGTCACTGTCGATAATGCTGTTAGAAGAGGAAACAGAGTCAGAAGGGCTCCAAAGAGATATGGATATTATGAGTTTGCAGACAAGGTGACTGTTGATCATACTGCTAATGTGTGCTGTGTAACAGAACCAATCACACTGAAAGAAGCACTAAGGAGTCCAAATGCAAAAGAATGGCAAGAAGCAGCAGATTTGGAATATGAGTCCCTGCTAGAAAATGAGACGTGGGACTTAGTGGAGTTACCAAAGGACAGAGAGGTTGTAAGGTCAAGATGGGTGTTCAAAGTCAAGCATCAAAGTGATGGAGAAGTGGAAAGATACAAATGCAGACTGGGTTTTCACAGCTCTATGGTGCTGACTACGATGAAACATTTTCACCTGTAGTATGTTTTAGCTCAATTCGTACATTACTGTCCTTTGCTGTCCAGAATAACCTACATGCACATCAAATGGATGTTGTCACTGCCTTCCTAAATGGACATCTTGATGAAGAAATTGACATGGAACAACCAGAGGGATATATCAAACCAGGTCAGGAACATCTTGTGTGCAAGCTGAAGAAATCGATCTATGGACTAAAACAGTCTCTACGTTGTTGGAACAAAGAGTTCACAAACTTCATGAAGGATCTTGGATTTAAACAAAGCACCTCAGATCCTTGTGTTTTTGTAAGACGTTCGCAGGAGCTGGAGATAATTGTGGTGTATGTAGATGATCTGGTGCTGATTACGGAGTCAGCTGAAAACATGCATGAGTTAAAACTAGCTCTCCAGGAGCGCTACAAAATGAAGGACATGGGTGAGCTGTCTTATATACTGGGCATCTCTATTGTTCAAGACAAAGCAGAAAACTGCATCTTTCTTCATCAGAAACAGTACATTGAAACCATTCTTCAGAAGTATGGGATGGATAAAGCAAACCCGGTAGCGACCCCTGCTGACATCAGTGTCAAGCTGAAAAAAGATGATCAGTAATCCTGTGGGTCCAGGTATTTACCAGTCCATGGTAGGAAGTCTGCTGTATGCTGCAATGACAACAAGGCCAGACATAGCACATGCAGTGAGCACTGTATCAAAGTTTAATGCAAATCCAAATGCCGCACATCTGACAGCAGTGAAGAGGATTCTTCGAAATCTAAAGGGCACGGCAAACTTTGCCCTTAAGTATGACTGTTCAGGAGATAAAAATTTGGTTGGCTTCTCTGATGCTGACTAGGCTGGAGATCAGGATGACCGCCGTTCAACAACAGGCAACATATTTCTATTGAGTGGAGGAGCAGTGAGCTGGTTAAGCAAGAAACAAACAACTGTTGCACTCTCAACAGCAGAAGCGGAGTATGTTGCTCTCAGTCAGGAAGCTCAAGAGGCTACTTGGCTGAGAAGGTTACTGAGGGATCTCGGTATGAACATTATGCCTACAATGATTCTGGAGGACAATCAAGGAGCCATCACAATAGCCAAGAATCCAGTGGACCATTCAAGAACCAAGCACATAGACATTCGCTATCATTATATTCGTGAGTGTGTGCAGAATGGTGAGATCAGGTTGCAATATTGTCCAACAGATGATATGAAGGCAGATATTCTGACAAAGTCACTTCCAAGACAGAAGTTTGAGTATCTTAGGAGAGAGATTGGACTTCATCCAATATAACTTTGTTATACAATGTTCTAAGTTGCTGTGATATAACAATGGTAGTATTTTCTGTTAAACACAGAAAAACAGTAAAGAAATAGAAGGGGCTAAAGTTAATTCTGTAAGTGTTTAGATTAGGTTTATTACTCTGTTACTACCAGGTGTCTTAAAACTATTGTAAAAATTAAGTGGGAGTGTTGAAAAGAAAGAAACTAAAGGAAAACATTAAGCAGTAATTTGTACAATGAGTGTTTAAAAGAACTATACTGCCCCCTGGTGGCTTTGTTTAAAAAGGTGTTTCTGCTGTTCTGGTCGGTATTCACAATAAAAGAAGGAGCGACATGTTCTGGAAGCTTCCATAAATTATTAACACTAATATTAGACTAAACAAACCTCCCCTTAGTGGCAGTTTAGAGGTGGTCAAAGTTGAGTGACCAAAGGCAACTAACCGTGTTCCTACAGAGCTGTTGTGTGAGGTTGTGTGCCAACCTGGGGAGATGAAATGGGTCAGTTAGTATTGATTTTGATGCAAATTAGTATCTTTAAGAATTTATTTCTTTAATATTAATAATATAAAATATAGATTATTTGGCAGCACTAATTGGTCATAATCAAGTGTCTGCCTTTAATACAGTTCTTGCTCCAGAACAGTGTACAATAGACGTTTGGCTACAATAAATAATGTGTATAAAGTGAAAATCAATGACCAGATGATCGCTAACCAAAATCTGTGTGGGACACAGGAATGATGTCATGATTACAGGATTTTTGGTGGTTTTGGTTTCTTGGTTGATTTGTTCAGATGTTCCTGTTTCAGATTCAGTAACTTTGTGTTGTTTAAGTCATCAGAATTTCTTGCTCATCTGGTCTTGTTTCTGTTTTGATTTTGTTTCCTCAGTTCACTGGTATGTTTCTATTACTCTTGTTCTCCTGCACAGCTGGACTTTGTTCAAAAATCAGAAACACTTGAATTTACCCTAATTATTAACTTCCTTATTCAACCATATCAGATCTGGTTGTTTTTAATCTGTTTATGTTTTTCAGTTTGACTATTTTTTGCTTCTGCTGCTTTATTTTGTCTTTGCTAAATTAAACTGAACTTTACTGATTCCTTGCTTGATTCAGTATTTTTCATCATATTTGTCTTGTAACCATTCAGATATAATCCCACACAGACAGAATCTATAACTTTAAAATGAACCAATGTTTAATTTATCTTGCTTAGTTTTCTGACCCATGTTTAGCAGGAACTCGGTTTTAGTTTATCCTCTTAAGTCTCTCCTTTGAATTTTTTTAAATCTTTTCTGGAGTTTGATGGAAAGGGTTTAATAAATATAAAAAAGACGTGACTTGGGTGATTTTTCCTACATGGTTTATTTAGCTGTGGTGAGTTTTAAAAATGAAGAGTCAAGGAAAACCAGGAAAGTGATCTTATTTCTGCAGACACACAGAAATGACAATGCTGTGCAGTTTCATGCTTATGGGGTTAATTGGTTGAGGAAAACATGGGAATTTGAATGAAATAGTTGAAATTTGTTTAAATGATGTCCCCATATCTGTAGTAGACAACGTCAACGTCAGTTTGTAAAGACATGACTAAATAATCAGTGGAACCCTGACAAATATTCAGATAACCTCCCCACCTGTTTTTACCAGATTAAAAAAGTTTTAAATGAAAATCTTTCTGTCCCTGGGATACAACAAGACATTAAGGGGATATTTAGCATCCACACTGTTAAGATTATGTTATGGTTTGCGAGATATTGGACCCCAGAATGCAGACGAGCAATCATCGTGATGGTAAGTGAAAAAAGGTTTAATTACAAAAACTCACACTCAGCAGGAGGCAGGAACAAAACAAACGGGCCGGCAAGAGAGGCATGGCATGATCAAAAAGACAAGACTTGGTTAGCAAGACATGAGAATGAGAAATGTTTCCGCCATGACTAACTGAACAGGTGTGTATAAATATGGAGTGAAAACCAGGTGGAGCAAGGAGACAGATTAACTTGAAGCAGGTGAACAGAATAAACTTAATTGACAGACAGAACAAAACGTGGCTGCGGCAAAAACAGAGACTCTAATATACAAACAAAACCAAACTTGACAAAACATGAACAAGACGACAAAACTAAAGCATGACCAGGAAAATAACAGAAGCATGATTCAAAATCTAAGAAGAATAATAACAAAAGAACGAGTCAAAACCTTAACTGTGAAAAACATAAGAAAAAAACCAGAAACCAAAAACGAAACAACCCCAAATCATAACAGTTTAATGCTATTTTCTCAGCCAGTATCCATATTTCTGCACTAAAGTTACATTGCCAAAGCTTGCTGGCTGCATCAGTTCCTCTAACCAGCTGATCCTCCGTGAACATTTCCAAACAACTAGAGGTTCTAGAAAACTACAGTAACTTGTTAATTTTACTCCCCTCATGGCTGACTTTGGACAGACTTAGTTTGGTGATGAAGCTTTTTGATCAAGCTGGCAGCCTTATACAGCTTTAGCATATTAGCGCTGATATTCTTTTAAACCAGGTAATAAACATCACAGTGGTTTCCTGTGACATTATAAATGTTTAATATAATCTAATGTGGTGTTTCTTGATCCTGGTCCTCAGGGCCCACAGTCCTTCCTGTTGGTGAAGTCAGTGAATATTTCTTTTTTGGATTAAAACCAGTTCAGGGTTTACATTTCACAGAGAAATATAATCCTAATGCTACCCTGCTAAATTTAGGGATCATTGTCTAGTTTTGTTTTTCAATCTCCAGGAAGTTCTCAGATGGCAAGTGAGGTGCTGCTCCACTGACAGGTCTCCTGGTTATCACAAGACCAACACAGACAAACTGAGAACAGTTTGTGGCTGATTGACCGAACATGCATGTTTTTGGTCTTAGTTTAGAGAAGCTGGAGGAGTTCAGTAAAAAACAAAATAACATGCTTGCATGAGAAGAACATGGAAACTCCACATGGAAAGACCCCCGTCTAAGCAGGAACACAATCAACTTTTAAAAAACTTATTTAAAACACAAGGAATTCTAAGCGAAAACGATTAAATTTATCATGAAAATATGTAAATAATTTACAGAAACAATAACTGAGCGTAGATTTTATTTTATAACTTGAGGCATATTTTCTTGTAAAGTAATAATATGTCCACTTATGGTGCATATTTTGTAATTTTATGTACATTTTAATTATTCTTTAGTTATACTTTATCATTAAAGTACTTTATCATTTATCATTGAAACTTAAAAAAATATAGAAATAAAAAAATATAAGTGCTTTAATTCTAGCACAACATTTTTTAACTGTAAATTAATTAATAAATGTCAGACACTTGATTTCTTTAGATTTTAGCATGAAACAAACATTTTACCAGTTTAAACAGCATCATGGTATAATATTACAGCATATTATCATTAAAAGCACATAAACACAAAAAGGTGTGGTGTGAGTATATTTTAAGAATGATTCAAGATATTCATATACACAATTAAATATTATTACAAGAAAAATTAGATTAAAATCAGTTTGTTACCTGTGCATTGAATCTTGTTAAGATCTACTTATTGTTGTATGAATGTTGGCAGCATGATGAGACTTGATGAGGCTATTTAGTTAAGGACAGAATATAAGTATCCTTTTTAAATATGACGACCTCCTCTTTTAAGTGGTAGACCCCTACACTCATGCGCTAATCTGAAGTAAACAATTTATTAACCAGAAATGGTTTCAGACTGGCCTTAGAGTGCTGTTGGTTCTTAAATGATGTCCAATCATCAGAAATATGGTAAACCTCACATTAAACTACAAGCAAATATTTGGTAAATTAACTGTTATAACTGCTCGTTGAAGTGGTGCTCAAGATAGTTTGTTTTCTGATTAGATCATTATTGTTTCATTTCTTTTTGAATGTGACCTTTATTGAAGTAGTTTGACAGGAAAGAGGGTGGAGATAGAAGAGGAAGACATTAAGTGTCTAGAGACTGTTAATCAAACCCAAGACAACCATCCAGTGCCAAACACAGCATGATTTCAATTGATATGTTTACTGATGATTATGTTGGATCAATTTGAACTAATGATGATTTAATTATTGTCCAGTAAGAGACCATGGACATTTTTTGCTCTATTTTATTGAAAATAATGAGTCAGCGCCCCACAATGACACTATATGCAACTACCTATGTAACCTATATCAAAAACTGAAAGTTATATATACTTAAATATAAATAAGATAAATTAATGACGGTTAATATCTAAATCTGTTATGACATGCAATGACTTCCTTCAGCCTTGTGGACTAAGCTTCTCCGATTTACAGTCTTAGCGACGCCCCAGGGCCCAAGTACTGAACCCTGTGGTACTCCACAATTAACCCTGGAGTTTAAAGATGATTTATCATTTACATGAACAAACTGGAATCTGTCAGACAGATAAGATTTAAACCAGACTAGCGCTGTTACCCTGATCCTTACAGCATATTCCAGCCTTTCTAAGAGAATATTATGATCGACTGTATCAAATGCACCTGTCCAGGGTGTACCCCGCCTCTCGCCCATAGACTGCTGGAGATAGGCACCAGCTTCCCCGCGACCCACTATAGAATAAGCGGTAGAAAATGACTGACTAACTAACGAATTGGAGTAGATTGTAAAATATCATACAAATAACTACAATTTTAACTGAGCAAATGTACTTCATTTATCATAAGATCTCTTCAAAATGTTCTAAGTCATAAAGTTTTCTGGTTTCTACTCTAAACTTAAAAACAAGTTTATAAAGTCCTTTGTGCTCATTAAACCTCTCTGTCCTCATTTAGCCCAACATTATAAATATAGTAAACCTTATGTTTCTAAAATCACAATTCAATTTCAAACCAGTGATCAAATCAGTGACATAAAACTTTTTAAGCTCATCTGCTAATGTAAATGTTGTTGCTGTGTTAGCAGTCACTTTGTGGTCTAATGTGTGCATTTCCAGACATTGAGCTGCAGACGAACATTACTGCTGACTGGCAGACATATGACATACATCTCACCACTGGAAATATGCTGACTGAAAGGCTGTGGGGCGCACAAACACCCAGCTATGATCCATGCTGGTGGCACCCATAATTCATTAAAATATCAGGTCCTTTAGGACCTGGGAGAGGTCAGATGTCAAAGTGTTTCTAAATATGAACAAGCCTATTCTGTTATGGTTTGCCAGATATAGGACCCCAGAATGCAGACGAGCAGGCAGCGTGATGGTAAGTGAAAAAGGTTTAATAACAGAAACTCACTCACAGCAGGAGGCAGGAACAAAGCAACAAACGGGCAGGCGAGACAGGCTTGGCATGATCAAAAAATAAAATAACATGCTTGCATGAGAAGAACATGGAAACTCCACACGGAAAGACCCCCGTCTAAGCAGGAACACAATCAACTTTTAAAAAACTTATTTAACACACAAGGAATTCTAAGCAAAAATGATTAAATTTACCATGAAAATATGTAAAATAATCTACAAAAACAATAACTGAACGTAGATTTTATTTTATAACATAAGGCATATTTTCTTGTAAAGTAATAATATGTCCACTCATGGTGCATATTTTGAAATTTTATGTACATTTTAATTATTCTTTAGTTATACTTTATCATTAAAACTTAAAAAAATATAGAAATAAAAAAATATAAGTGCTTTAATTTAATTTTTTAACTGTTAACCGTAAATTAATTAATAAATGTCAGACACTTGATTTCTTTAGATTTTAGCATGAAACAAACATTTTACCAGTTTAAACAGCATCATGGTATAATATTACAGCATATTATCATTAAAAGCACATAAACACAAAAAGGTGTGGTGTGAGTATATTTTAAGAATGATTCAAGATATTCATATACACAATTAAATATTATTACAAGAAAAATTAGATTAAAATCAGTTTGTTACCTGTGCATTGAATCTTGTTAAGATCTACTTATTGTTGTATGAATGTTGGCAGCATGATGAGACTTGATGAGGCTATTTAGTTAAGGACAGAATATAAGTATCCTTTTTAAATATGACGACCTCCTCTTTTAAGTGGTAGACCCCTACACTCATGCGCTAATCTGAAGTAAACAATTTATTAACCAGAAATGGTTTCAGACTGGCCTTAGAGTGCTGTTGGTTCTTAAATGATGTCCAATCATCAGAAATATGGTAAACCTCACATTAAACTACAAGCAAATATTTGGTAAATTAACTGTTATAACTGCTTGTTGAAGTGGTGCTCAAGATAGTTTGTTTTCTGATTAGATCATTATTGTTTCATTTCTTTTTGAATGTGACCTTTATTGAAGTAGTTTGACAGGAAAGAGGGTGGAGATAGAAGAGGAAGACATTAAGTGTCTAGAGACTGTTAATCAAACCCAAGACAACCATCCAGTGCCAAACACAGCATGATTTCAATTGATATGTTTACTGATGATTATGTTGGATCAATTTGAACTAATGATGATTTAATTATTGTCCAGTAAGAGACCATGGACATTTTTTGCTCTATTTTATTGAAAATAATGAGTCAGCGCCCCACAATGACACTATATGTAATCTGGTTGAATAATGGTTGCTAATCTTTTTCCTCTGCTATTTAGGAAATGTGAATAATTAGATATTTAGTAGTTTATATGTAATTAAATTTGAATCAGTCTATTTGTTTGACTTAATTTGATTATAATTACTGGATGCTAATTAGATTTATTTGTTTTTCTCTGAGATGACATTTATTGTGAATTGCTGCTAAATAAATAAATTGAATTGAATGAGTTTGAGTAATTACACAAAAATAATCCTCCTGATATAACCAGGTTTCTCTAAGAAAACATACATCAAACTTATTATAATAAGTTAAGTCTAAACACAACTTAAAACTGTTTAATGTACCTCTCTGCAACTAGTGCTTTTATAGACCCAATTAATAACATGGTGTCTGCTTGCCTATAGCCCCAATTAAGTATATTTAAAACGTAATGAATTGGAATATATTGTAAAATATCATAAAAATAACTGCTTTTTCAACTGAGCAAATGTAGTTCATTTATCATACGATCTCTTCAAAATGTTCTTAGTCATCAAGTTTTCTGGTTTCTACTCTGAACTTAAAAGCAAGTTTATAACCTCCTTTGTGCTCATTAAACCTGTCTGTCCTCATTTAGCCCAACATTATAAATATAGTAAACCTTATGTTTCTAAAATCACAATTCAATTTCAAACCAGTGATCAAATCAGTGACATAAAACTTTTTAAGCTCATCTGCTAATGTAAATGTTGTTGCTGTGTTAGCAGTCACTTTGTGGTCTAATGTGTGCATTTCCAGACATTGAGCTGCAGACAAACATTACTGCTGACTGGCAGACATATGACATACATCTCACCACTGGAAATATGCTGACTGAAAGGCTGTGGGGCGCACAAACACCCAGCTATGATCCATGCTGGTGGCACCCATAATTCATTAAAATATCAGGTCCTTTAGGACATAGTTTGATGTCTAGTTTTGTTTTTCAATCTCCAGGAAGTCCTCAAATGGCAAGTGAGGTGCTGCTCCACTGACAGGTCTCCTGGTTATCACAAGACCAACACAGACAAACTGAGAACAGTTTGTGGCCAATTGACCGAACATGCATGTTTTTGGTCTTAGTTTAGAGAAGCTGGAGGAGTTGGGTAAAAAACAAAATAACATGCTTGCATGAGAAGAACATGGTAACTCAACACGGAAAGGCCCCCGTCTAAGCAGGAACACAATCAACTTTTAAAAAACGTATTTAAAACAAGGAATTCTAAGCAAAAATGATTAAATTTACCATGAAAATATGTAAATAATTTACAGAAGCAATAACTGAACGTAGATTTTATTTTATACCTGAGGAATATCTTGTAAAGTAATAATATGTCCACCATAAGTGCTGCCATAATATGTCCACTTATGGTGCATATTTTGTAATTTTAAGTATATTTTAATTAGTTATACTTTATCATCAAAACTTAAAAAAATATTGAAATAAAAAATATAAGTGCTTTAAATGTAAAAGTTGGGAGAGGTCAGATGTCAAAGTGTTTCTAAATATAAACAAGCCTATTCTATTAATTTAGGACCTCAATAAGCTTTAAAATGACGTATATTCATTTATCATTGGGTAACTTTTTATACTGATCCGTGAATTAATATATGAAATTTAAACTCTTATTTCTTTATAGTAATCACAGATTACAAACAGGTACAATTGAAAAATTAGAAGAACGTGAACAAGTTCAGCATGTTTTGTTACTCATTCAATCAGTGAAATTATATCTGACATTTTATTATTTAAAGCTATATTCGAAGCCAGTAAGAAACGCATATAAAAAAAAAACAATATAAGTAGGGTGTACTGCAGAATACATTAATAATAATAATAACAATAATAATAATAAGAAGAATAACTTGGAAAGGAGTGGGATGAGAAAAGATTTACTCCGACCCCCCATTCCCATTCCTTAAGAAATTACATGATTGCTGCCATTTACAGCTTAGTAACTAAATCTTCACTGTCATATCAACATAGCATATTAAATCAATAATAATAATATACATAAATAAAATAATTCATAAAGTCAATATATTGTTATTATGACCACAATATATAAATATAGATTACAGTTCCAATCAGACCCCCCTGCCAATAACCAAGTATTGTGACCAAACTGTTTCTTTATATCTTGATTTAAATTGATGAATATTTGGATATAGCTTGAGCTGCGAACCCAATCGGTTCCAACACCACCCACACACACACACACACACACACACACACTCTTGTTTTGCTATATGTAGTGAGGACCATCTGTTGACTCCCATTGACTTCCATTGATTTTCAGTCATTTTCAACCCTTTCTATGCCCTAACCCTGACAATAACACTAAACCTAACCATTACCAGTTCATGCCTAACCCTAACCTTAAACTAAAGTCAATTCACACCTTAGCCCTAAACCTAACTGTTAGCGAAATAGGTCGTGAGGACCAGCAAAATGTCCTCACTTTGGTACAAATGGTCCTCAGTTTGATGGAAATATTGGAAGATTGGTTCTCACTGATGCCCAGACAGGAACACACACACACACACACACACACACACACACACACACACACATTTCCTAGTGTTTCTCACCGCTTGGACCTTAAAGTTATCACAGCCCCTCAGATAATAACCCCATTCTCTCTGTGTAAAGAGCTTTTGGGTGTTAGTAGGTAATTATTTGCTTTATATAGGAGTTGCGCAGTATAATGATCTACTAAATCAAAACAATTTTGCAATTTAGACTGCCAAAATAAAGTATTAGTGTGATCACAAAATCTTATTTTACGTATAACTCTCACAGCACGTTTTTGGAGTATAAAGAGGGGATTAAATTAAACTTCTATAGTTATTGCCTCAGATTTCTATACAGGAGGTTAAGTACAGCAAAACTAATGTAAAATACAATAATCATAGTGCATAATATTCCAAGAACTATTTAAACTTGTTAATAATTGAAAGGCTTTTAGAAACTTTACTTTGTATGTGTGGTTTCCAGCTCAATTTGCTGTCAATAGTTATTCCCAAAAATGTAGTTTCTGACATGGTCTCAATATCAACACCAGTTACATTCATTACTCAGTTTAAGTTGTCCTTATAATTTCCAAAGAACATTACTTTAGTTGTATTAAAATTCAGAGATAACGTCTTGATATCCATCCATGATTTTAGTTTAAGAAGTTCATCATTTATATTGTATACTAAATCACTACAACTATCACTAGAGTAAAATATATTGGTGTCATCCTCAAATAGAATTAAGTTTAATAACTTGGATACATTACAAATATTATTAATATATAAATTAAACAACATTGGACCCAAAACAGATCACTGTGGGACCCAACAAGCAAAGCCCAAACACCCATCCTCACATACTGGTGTCTCTTCATTAAATAACTTTGAATCCGACTCAAAGCCACTCCCCCAGTGCCATATCTTTCCAGTTTTTTAAATAATATTTTATGATTCAGAGTATCGAAGGCTTTTTTTAAGTCAGTAAATATTCCCACTCCATATTTCTTCCTATCTAAACTATTTGTAATCTCTTCCACAGAATCGATTATGGCCGTTGATGCTGACCTCAACCCATCCTGACATTCAATGATTATATTGTTTTTCTATAAACTGTAAAAACAATGTAAAGAGATTGGATGAACTTAAAATCTTTTACTGGGAAACAAATGCATTTAAGTCACATCAGTTTAGAGAACTGTCTGATTAAAATTAATAAATATAATCTTTTATCATAATTAAATCTCAGAGGCGTTGAGTTATTTATTAGCATTAAAAGTAAAGTAAAGAACGGTGTTTGTTAGTCTGATTTAGTATGTTTTGCTTTTGAATTAACATTAATGCATAATCGTCCCTTTAATCCACTTTTTAAAAATAGTTTTAACACGCGTCTGTTGTTTTTTTTGTCATGTCATTTACAGTCCTTATCAGATCATCTCTTTGATCTGGATCTCAGTTCTTGATTTCAAACAGAAAATGCCTGTTGCTGCACATTTCCAAAGTCATCCGTACACGATGCAGGTCATCTCCATGAGCGAACAGGATAAATAAAATGAAATAAAAAAACAAATGTTTTTACATGGATTGTTTTGTTAGAATCAGAATGACATCAGAACACAGACATAAAAAGCTGCTAATTTGTAATTTGTTTATGTACGTCTTTATATAAGCTGCTCCATCAAGTAAAATATGAAATGCATGACAGAAAACCCTTTTTAGATTATATATTAGGCAGACCTAATTGAAAAACAAATAATTGATTGCTTACCAGGTTTAAGCCCAAACAACTCTATGTTGTGTCTCAAATGTGATGTGAGGCTAAATGAAAGTAAATATATTTTGGCCAGAATTTATAGCCTGCCGCCCCCTCCAGCTTTCCACCTGAGGGCGGTCCCAGAGCATTACTGAGCCACCACCATGACTCACCATAGACCTGATGATCTTTACAGTGTATGTGCCAATCTTCCTCCTCCAAACATACGGCTGACCCATTGGGCTCTTTGGCTTATTTATATAGCTGTAAGGAAATTGAAGCACTTTTTGTGTGATTAGTGGTCAGTAAGTGGAGTAATTTCTTTTACTCTCAAGTTGGGCATCATTTAATGATGTCAGAGAAAGTCCAACTTCAATTGAAGTTTGTCTTCAGGAAAATCAGCCTTGTTAAAGTCAAAGGCAAGATGATAAAATATTAGAAACACCCTGCTAATGAATGCATGCTTGTCTGTTAGGCTCGTTAGACCTAATAATGTATTTCTCTGTCATACAGGTAAGGTGTTTATAAATGTGGTGCAGGTCAAACGCTGAGACTTGTGATGATTGGAAAAACAGATGTTGGTAAAAGTGCCGTTGGGAACACCATTTTAGGAGAAGATCGGTTTGAATCTTGTCCAGTTGCAGAGTTGGTGACTACAACCTGCCAGAAAGAAAAAACTACTTGTTTAATTAGGTTAATTACTGTAGTGGACACACCTGGAATCCTGGACACGGACAAAACAGAAGAGTTCATTAAAAGATAAATAGTCAGATGTGTCCAGGTCTCCTGTCCAGGTCCTCATGTTTTCCTGCTGGTGATCCAGGCTGGAAGATTCACCAGAGAAGAGGGAAATTCAGTGGAAGCCCTGCAGGAGTTGTTTGGTTGAAAATCAAACCAGTTCATAATTATTCTGTTTACCTGAGGTGGAGACCTTGACTCAAGCATTCAAGATTATGTGCTTTAAGGTGATTCAGAGCTTCAGTGGGTCATCCAAAAATGCAGACAGATTCCACGTTTTTGAAAACACCAGCAGCGACAGAGATCAAGTGACAGAGCTGTTGAAGAAGATTGAAGAGATGGTGGCAGCAAACGGAGGAACATACTACACCAATGAAATGTATGAAGAGGTGGAAGCAGCAAGAAAAGCTGCTCATCCTGTACATGAACATCAATACAGCTTCATTGCTTCACTTGTGCAGCGTATCAGGAGGTTTTTAAATATTCTTATCAGGAATTAAACAACATGATTGTTGTGCTAAAGCCATTGTTAATAACTTTAAACAAAATTTGTAATCCTTGATAAAAATTTTGATTAATAAACCAAACTGTATGGTTTGAGGTACCTTAATGTACAGTACTTGTCTACATTTAGGTAAATGTTTTTCTCAGTTAAAATGATTCAATATGCTTGAGGCTGAGCTGTATTAGCTGGCGTTCCTATTTTCTATTCTATGAAAATGCATAAATTACATTTCAACCTGGAAAGACTCACATAATGGAGAAGCAACAAGATGGCGGCTAAAGAGTTTATTAATGAAAGATTATTTCTTTGGCGCTTGGACCCCTGAGGAAGACGTAAACGCTGAGGATGAAGTGGGTTTGAATAAACATCTGAGGATTATGATTAGGTACGTCTTCCCCCCTGGGTTCCGATCCTGGTGGTGGCGTAGGCCTTGGAATGGAAGGAGTTGGGAGTCTATGGTGGAGAAGAGGTGGAGGAGGGTTGAAGCTCAGCAGAAGAGCGGTGTCTTCCATGCAGAAGGTCTTTAAAAGTGATGCCCTGGGAGATGATTGGCCGAGGAGAAGTGTGGACCTGCCGTTGATTGGGTAGTGAGTCTTCCATGTTGAATTTTCGTTTAAACTCCATTTAATTAGGTTTGCAGATTCATTTATTACATGTTTAGACAAATGTCTAAATAACGGGTCTTACTTTTGCACAACCCCTCCCCCATTTGCCTGTTACATGAAGCAGGATTATTAGACCCAGAGCAGTGACAGCACTGCAAAGGCCTATAGAAACGGTAGTTTTCATTCTCCTGGCCTGTGAGAAATAAAATGCCTTTTTGGGGTTCTTAAACCACAAAACTGAACAAAACCCATGTCATTAAAATGATTTTCCTTCTAATTTGAATAATTTTGTTTACTAAAAGAAATTCAGTTAAGTTTGATCTGAAAGTTGTTGAATTTTGAAAAAATACTTAGATCAGGTTAACAAAACTGGTACAAATAAGTTGAAAACAAATGCTGGGCCTGTCATGTTATGAAGGTTTTGAGCTGGACATTGAGCATAGTGAATGATTTACTGATAAAACTTACTGGTCTTGATCAGGGAAAAGAGGGCATGGAGGACAGACAGAGAAACAGGAAGTGTAATGGAGAGAGTAACGGGAGAATCCAGCAAGGAACAATGAAAAACCAGAAGCTTAAATACTGAGGCAGGGGTGGAAAATGACAAAGCAACCAGAAGAGCTAATCAGTGATGTGGAACAGTTGTGGCACAATGAAAGCAGGGAACATGAGGAAGAGAGACTAATGAATAAAAAAAGGGGGCTGAACTAAGACTCAAAGGACCTACAAATCAAGAGGGAACGACTAACAGTGAATGTAAAAGAACAAACTAGAATACACAGAGGGCAGAAAACAAGAAATAAGTGAGAAATTTAACCTGAGAATTACCTGTATGAAAAAACCTTATCAAATGAAGTGAATATGGCAAGACCTATAGGACATAAATAAACCAAGAAATGATCAAAACACAAACACAAATGAAAACCAAAACCCAAACATCCAAGGATCTTAGCAGGTCGGATAAGACTTGTGTTTACAATGATTAGTATTAACTTAAAACACTGGTTTGGTATGTGACAAACTGATGTTCTATAATCGCCTATCATCTGAAAGTCTAGACACAGCTGACGCTTTTTAGTTTCTTTCTGGAGTCACACTGATAGTATGTCTGGATTCTTAAAAAGATACGCAGTAATTATCTTCCTTTGTTCACGTCACGGTAGAGAATGTTAAGTTGTTAATGTCAAGGTGTCAGGTTCTGTTACAGTGTGGATATTTGGTTCTCGTTTAGGGTTCTACATTGTTAGGGTTCTTTCGAGATCTGAACCAGGACTTGAGTCATTTTTGTGATCTTATTTCAACATAACCAAATATGCAGTCTGCCTAAATCTACCAAAGGCAAGTAAAACATGTTCAACACAACTATTTTACAGGTTACCATGTCTAAAATGTTACTTTTTACTATTACTATTTGTCAGTCAGGTCAGTGTTTAAAATGACATTTAATTTCAGTGCCAGCCTCTTGATTAGATTTAAAATCTAAGCAATAATTGTTTTGTGTGATCATGCACTGCTTACTGTTTTAAACCTTTACACCAAGCTGAGTAACATGATGATTCACTACACTGTGTTGATCAACAGGTATGCAGTTACCTTTCCACTGGTTGATGATGTGTGAAATGGGAATGTAAGGAACATTATTTAAAAACCTGACGTGACAACAGCACAGCGCATCAGGTGTCAACAATACATTCCAGATACTGTTTCCAGATTACATTCAAGAACATATGGTGAGTCACACTTTCAGGAAAGACAGTGTTCTGTAAAGGAAATTGTAAATAGTGAAAATAACTATAGAGTCTGGACCTTAAGAACCTTTCATATTTTGAACCTGGAGGTGCACGCTAATTAAATCAATGATTACAAAACTCTGTCAGAGTTGTATGGAGACTAGAGGAGCTACTATAACACAGATGGTTTGAACACAACATTAAATGACTTGGTGAGCAGTTGACAATCCAGGTCTGCAAGTGAAAATGTTTCAGCTTCTTTATTCTCTGAAATGAGTCTCCATTTGGACTTGATGCAATCCAAACCAGATGTTTATTTTCAATGAAGAGCGTCCTTGATTTAGGCTTTTTATTTGGGGTTTGTTTTCTTGTGTATTTGAGTGCAAATTATCCTCATGAAGAGGCAAAACAGACCTATTCTATTCTATTCTATTCTATTCTATTTTGAAAAACTTTGAGTGTATTAGGCAACATATTCTCACATATCAGATTAAAAAGGTTGTAATAGGTGGAAAAAGTGTCAGGTGTGATGTTCATAAATAAATAAAAGATTGTCAGCAAGAAACGAAAGGCTGAGCTGTCTATCAATCACTACCTGGTGAATACTTGGATCCGCTGGTAGAGGAGAAAGCCGGACCGACTTGGCAGGCCCAAGCGTGTGGTGAGGGTCTGCTAGGGACGTCTAGCACAGCACACTGTCAAGGATGTATTTAACTCATACCTCCGGGAGAGCTTTTTCCAGATTCCAGGGGATGTTGGAGACATTGCGCTCTAGTGGATAATGTTCTCCACCTGATTCTGTTCTTAACTTTCATGGACAGGAATTCTAGGTACAGCCAAGGGCCAGAGGAAGTCCGATTTAGAGACCAGCGGATTTCGTCTCTGCTTTTTTCAGACTACGTGGTTTTGCTGGCTCCCTTCAGCCAAGACGTACAACATGCACTGAGGCGGTTCGCAGCCAAATGCAAAGTGGCTGGCATGAGAATCAGCTCCTCCAAGCTCCTCCTTCAACTGGAAAAGGGTGGCTTACCCTCTCAAGGTCGCAGGGGAGTTCGTGCCTCAAGTGGAGGAGTTTGAGTATCTCGGGGTCTTGTTCATGAGTGAGAGGAGAATGGAGCGAATGGAGCGACGGATTGGTGCGGCTGCCGCTGTAATGCGGACGCTGCACTGGTTGGCTGTGATGCAGAGAGAGTTGAGCCAAAATGCGAAGGGCATTTGTTTTGAATGCCCCCTGGACGCCTCCCTCGTTTCAGGCACGTCACACCAGGAGGAGGCCCAGGGGTTGGCTGAGGACACACTGGAGGGACTATATCTCCTGACAGAAGACGACAAGTACGAGTACGGGTGTTAGATAGTTGCTGGCAGATCCCAGCATGTTGGCTGAATGGTTCTATGTCATATGGAGCATTTTCCTCTACTGGTTCTTCTCTGGGCTGCACTTTCTCTTCCTTATTGTAGATCCTGTACACAAACCATTGCAGGACACAGTATACAGGAAGACACATTTTGAAGTTTGCGGGTGACACTTTACCAGCGTGTTGCAGGAAGAGGATGACTCACCTGGTCAGATGACTAACCTACTAAAAGTTAAATTTCACCAAAACCAAACATATGTGTATAGATTTTAGGAAGAAATCAAGTCCACCTCATCTAGCTCTCGTTAAAGGAGAACCTGTGCTAGAGGTAACTGGATGTTGTCATTGACAAGAAGCTGACATTTTGTAAAACGTTTGGTTAGCAAAGTGCAATTTAAGATCTAGGGTTAGGGTTAACCCTAACCCGCAATCTGAAAAGAGGTCTTAAAAAAGCTCTTTTCAGATTGCACTTCCTTTGAAAATTAAATCAATTTGGTTTTTGTAAAACCTCAATGACTATTTTCTACATTTCTATGATAGCATCTGTCCTTACATTTGTTTTTATCACCTGGTTCAGCAATCTATCAGTAGGAGACAAAATCACAGTGAAACAAAAAGTAAAACAGTCCAACAAAATTATAGGTATCAAATTAGCAGATCTAACACACCCAATCTCATTTTATATGTATCTGAATAATGGTCTGAGTTTTTTCCATCTGTTGGTCTGTTGTTCATAAATGTTTCTGATGGCTTTGTCTGATTGGTTTTAATTAATATTTGTATTGATATTTTCCCTGGAGTTTTCTTACTGTTTGTGACAATTTTCTAGAATGATCATGTCTGTGTTTGTGTTTTTTTATGTTTTTCACCAGGCTGCAAGGAAAATGTCCTTTTGGGGACAATAATAAATAAAGTGAAACAGATGCTGAGAATAATAACAGTGCAGAGAGTTTTTAAGTATTGCCAATGTTCAAATTTTCTTCCTAGTTGAGCTTTTATATAATCAACACACTTAGTGAATCTGGCTAAACCTATATTACAATAAATGTACAACACCAGAACAATACGTTTAGAGAAATAAACATACTTAAACAACACTGATGATTCACTGATGATCGGCTGATGATTATCTCTTGTGACGTTCTGCCTGAAATCAGCATTAGACATCTTAACTTCCTGCTTGTTATTTGATCTTTACGCTCTTTCGAAATCACTTAAGCAGATAAAAACATATTTTCTGGTAACTTACAGGTGCTCACTTTGTTGTCATTATCTTGTGTGTCTGCTGACATCACAGTAAATGAAATGGTGCACACTCTCAGTTGTTCTACCTGTTCCCAACAGGACACTGGTGCCGCCCCTGAAAGATATTGTTCTTGTATCTGCATTTTATTTACCAAATATTATCTAACAGTGGAAAATGTCTAAAACAAAGTTCAGTTTCTGGATTCAGATGTACAGTATTAAACCATAAATCTCAGTTTTCTACCCTCCTTCTCAATCAATATATTGACTCTTCTGGAACCTTTAAAAGGTGCTCAGGCCCCTGGAGAATCGTTTACCCTGAACACACTGCAGAGGAAAGGTCAGAGGCAAGTCATCTGCACAACAAATATTTCTCACTTTAAAACATCATTCTTTTACAACTCTTTTTAAAGATTATTAGTATTAGTATTATTATTATTGAAGCACAGCGCCAGCTGAGAAGAAGCTGCCAAAGCACGACCACAAAGAGTAATAAAATACTTCAACTGTTTCCTGTTGTATAATTATTACATTAAATATGTTAATGCTGATTAATATCAATACTGAAGACCTTCATTCCAGGGGACAGTGGACAGATGATAGAGCATAAATCCCCCATACTGAGCATGCTTGTGGTGATAGTGGAAAGGAGAACTCCCTTTAAAAGGAAGAAACCTTCAGCAGAACCAGAACCTGGCTCAGTGTGAGCGTGATTTGAACATGTTAGTGTTTGTTTCCTTTAACTGTGATCTAACCACTCTCTAAAATGAGACACACCTGAGAGGTGTCATGTGAAAACTGATCATTGAGTGGATGAAACAAGTAGGCATCTACAGACTGAAGGGGGGTGACTCCATGCAGGGGGCGGGTCTCCTGTGTGCTATGTACAACGTAATTGGTCCGATTCAAGGAGTCACGAGAATGGCTGTTCCCAGAGCCTATGGCAATGCAAATAAAGAGCAGGACTTTTCTTTCTATCAACATTTTAATGACAAGTTATGTGCAAAAAGGTGTTATAAAGACATGGATCTAATTTTTATTTTCTTAAATTTTTTCAAATTGATTTCAACATAATCCATTCAGTGTGTTTCAGAGTCAGTCCAATAATTAAACAGGACAGTTAAATTAAGTCGATCATAAAATGATGAAAGTGTGTTGAAAGTTTTGAAATAAGTATTTAAAGTAACAGATGTGGATGCCTGTTTGTCACATCCCCTAATTATTAGTGATGAGAACTGTACATAAGCTGCTAAATAAGCTCAAGATCAATGAAGCAATGATATTAATCTTAACAGCTTCCTTCAGACTGTTTCAATGATAATGTTTCAGCAAAGCCTGACAAGTGCCGTCAGTACTGGGCAGAAATACTTTAGACGGATTCGAATCAGATCAGAAAGCTCATGGAGACAGTGGCCCTCGTTTTAAGAAGCAGAAATTAAAACTTTTAGTTTCAGAAGAAATAATAAAATTTTACAAGTTGATTTATTTGTGTGAAAAATCTTTATAAATTAACTGAGTAAAATCTTTCAGTTGCTTTATTCATTCAGCAACCTATCGCTATGTTTGAGTGGTGAGTCAATTTAACAAATTTAACCTTTTTCATTTTCTTTCTGTTATGTTCTTATCAATTACTAATAAAATCCTGAATTACTGTTTTTCTTTACTAAAGTTACCAAAGATCCTCTCTGTTAGGTATTATTAAGTCAACTCAGAGGTAAGAACGATAAAGAGTCAGTTTTACTTGCAGCAAGGGTAGCTCACTTTGCAGTGCAGACTACAAAGTATTGACACCCTATCTTTATTTATACGCTGTGGTCCAAACACAGTTCAACAGACAGTTCAGACAGGGTGTGTTTGTGAGGCTGAGAAGAGGCTGGTTCTCACGGGCCTCTGGTGTGTGTGTGTACAAATAGATAACGGAATCCCACACACAGGGAGAGCTGCATACCAGAGCATGATACAGAGCAGAGTGCAGGTGCCTTGCAGCACAAATTTTTACATGAACAAGTCCTCACACCCATCCTCTCCTCTCCTCTCCTCTCCTCTCCTCTCCTCTCCTCTCCTCTCCTCTCCTCTCCTCTCCAGAGTTGAGTCTGAAAGAAAAATGTGGAGGGAGCTAAATATTAGGGTGATGGGAAGGAGGCCTTATAACCTCAAAAGCTTGGAGCTCATGACTTAATATGAATAGTCAGAGATACCAAAAGAAACATGCTAATAGCTGCTCTGCTAATATGTGATAGGCTTGACTGCAGTAATACCAATAAAGGTATTTCCACTGCTAATATTTTTTATAATCCATGTTGTTACAGTTTTTCTTAATTGTCAAAGCAGCAAACCCTATTGTCTGAACCAAATGCTCAGTTGCCTGAACCCACTGACTCTTCACCTGTTTAGACACAACTTGCCAACACATTTTCATTGTAATGCACTTGTATTGCATACTGGTGAGTACAGGTGGCAAACACAGTTAAAACACAGGTGTCACCGGTTGAACACAACTCAAAACTGATCACACTTGTGGCCAATGATGTGAGGGAACATATATAAGCCAGTTCAGAGAGCACTGGTTTGTGAAGCACAATATTGTAAATATGAATCTGAGAATATTATTTAATATTAATATTTTAATATTAATATTTTACCAAATAATATTCCGGTCTGTTAAGGATTGTCCTGTGAATACCAGCCCAATGAGGCGATGGTATTAGGACAGAATAGAAAGGTGTGAGACGAGCTCTGACATTATTGAACAGCATAAACTCTGCACACATATGGAATGAATTCACACAATTTCTTAAAATACAAGAATTTATTAACAAAAATAAGTCAACTCAAAGTCAAACATATTTCAATCAACAAACTCTTTACTTTGCTAAAACAATCCAACTAAACTACCAAGCAGAATTAAAGAATAATGAAGACTAATGGACTATGTACAATATAAACAAGTTGATTAAAGATGATTAGAAATCATGACCAAAAAGAGTGATGCAACATTACCATGCAATGTTTATGTTTTAGAACCAAGGATTATCTTGAAGAATCTGGAAGTGAAGTTAAGTTAGTTTTGGAACCAATTTAGGAAATAATCAGCAACATTTAGACAATCAATCACAATGCAAGATCAGATAAAATATTATTTTAATGAAATAATGTTTTAAATAGTGATCTGCTGAATAAAACCAACCTCCTGGATGACTAATTCTCAACGATGTCTAATTAACTGCCTTTATTTATTAAAATAATATTTGAAGAAATATTATTGAGTATTTTGGAAAAGAGCCAAATCTTTCTGGAGAAATGGGGCTTAATGGTGTTTACTTCGTTATCAACTCTAGCAAATGATGTTCAGGGACTATTATTCACTAGCTTGAAAACTAACAACCTTTCTGTTGACTAGCCTTAATGCTAGCACACGTGTTCTTACCGGCTGGCCGTTGGGCTAACAAAGAAGCTAGCTAAAGTCCTAAGCTAGAAGATAGCTTAGCGCCAGAATCAACACATACCTTTAAAATACCAGGGTTAAAATGCATAAGCGCTGATGGCGCGTTATGAGCAATGTTCTGGTTAAAACCACCCTTTAAATAAAGTTTATCTTAACTTTAAAACATACAAAGAACACGGAACCGGCGCGTGCCGTAGCTAGCCTACTAGCGCTAAAGATCGCCAGGTTCCACAAAACAAACTTCATAGAATGAAAACGTTCAGATTATTTCATCCTAACTGTTAATCTGCCCAAACCCAACCTCTGACCATGGTGAGTAAACGTTGTCCAAGGGCAATGAAGTTCGAATAAACGTCCACAATCAACAAGCGGTTGGTTTTCAGCTAACCTCTGCATTCGCTCTGCAATAGCGTTAGCTCCGGAGGGCTGGGCGGCTGTGAATGATAGGGTTAGCTTCCCGCTAACTTCCTCAGTTCCTTCCGATCAGAAGGTGCATTCGTTCTGTGAACAAAGGTTTGCTTCCCGCTAACCTCCAGTTGTGGATGAAGAACGAACGTTGTCCGCTGCGGTCTCTGCCGTCTTCGGGGCTTCTCTCGAACAGTTTTGCTTCTGTGGGGCCTCGAAGAGAAAATGTAAGCAACTCTTACACCTTAATTTCCCCGTTCATGAATGAAAATACCAGATACACAGACAGTATTTCATTCTACTTAACTTTGCATATGATCGGTGATCGGTCCTTGGATCCAGTTGAATTTATGTCTTTTTACCAGCAAAAGACATTCGCGCGCTGGGACTCTCCTGAACCGTCCTCCTCGGAGGCCGTGTGGAAAGAGAAAGACTTGTGGAAAGGTGGGGGCTTTTATTTGGGTAATGGCGCCACAGGAAGTCCGCAGTTACCCCCTTTCCTGGCTGTGCTGGAAGAAGGTTAATGCACTTTATTTTGAAAAGTTCCAGGAAAGTATGTACCGGAGTTTTAGTGTTGAAACCCGTGGCTCTGGTCCCAACAACAACAATGGATAGAAATCTGAGAGGAGTTTGTGTGAGGATTGGTCAGCGAAGACAAAGAACAGTATTATCTGATGAAATCAGAGCTACTGTTATTGACCATGGTGTTGTCCATGGTATGAGCATGAGGGAGAGTGGAAAGAAGGGTACAACCAAACATCAGTAGATTTACTGTTTCCACCATAATCCGAAGGTTTAGAGAAGAGAACAGTTAATTACCTTTTTTAACATTAAAGTATGTAAATGTTGACAGCAATTACTGTATGACTATACTATATACTGTATATACAGTATACTGTAAGTGAATATAGACTACTGGTCAAACATTTTAGAACGCCTTTCTCACTTAATGTGTCTCTGTTTTTTTCATGACTATTTAAATGGTAGATTCTCACCAGAGACAACAAACCCGTGAAGAAACACACATGGAATTATGTGGTAAACAAAAGGCGTGAAATAACTCAAAACATTTTTATATTTTTTACAAAATAGCATAATTCTGTAGCTCCAACGGTCTTCTTCCTGTTGGAGCCAAGTTGCTCCTCTGTAAAACAATCTGGTTTGGTTTTATCAGGGTAAGACAGTGTTGTGTTACCAAGAGCAGAAACGCTTCTAATGATCAAACAGAAGATCATTCAGTCATTTATTGTCCTCACCATGGGACAATACATGTCCACAAGAGGGTGCTCTTTACAGTTTCCTTCTGGAAAACAAAATCACGTCACATTTTTATGTGATGAAACTGCCATCTGCTGCTTGTTTACATAAATCACACAAATTCTCAGAGCTTGCATGTGATGATTGTGAATAAAGTGCTGACTGTACTTGAACCAGACTGAGTGAGACTGTAATGCAGACTGCAGCGATGGATGACATGGTGATGGAGGAGACAAACAGAACCACCAGCACCACAACTGGCAGAGGACGGAGAGGAAGCAACAGGTATAACTTAGGGACAGAACTTTATGATCCACCTGAAGAGAAAAAGATGTTTAATTTCTAAATCTTCCAGACCTGAATTGTTTATAGGAAGAATCCAGGTTCCTAAAGTCTAAAGTGAAGATGCTTCACATATTTATTTAGTTCTTTACATGTTTTTTCTTTATTTCTGTCATATATTTGATTAAGCTAACTTTATTTTTTGTCTGATTTTCTTTTTTGTTGTATCTGACTCTTGACAAACTGACGATCAGAGAGCACTGATAACAAGTAATGCACAAGTGGCTGCATTTGAGTTGTTTTTCCAACAAATTTTGTACACATAGAGCAACATACTTTCTCCACCATAGAGACAAAAATCTGATCTATTTTTACATGAATTAAACACTCTACAAATGACAGGACGGAGGACTTAATTTAGTTCCTTGTGCATCACTGAATTGGGCGCTGCGTTTGCTTGTTTGTCTTGTAAGTATTGACGTACCTTGAATCTTGTTTCATGTGCAGTCAGGGTGCAGCTGGCTGGCTTGAATGCAGCCATCATCAGTCTGCCTGATTAGTGATCATTCTTGGCAGTTGTGGTGGTTGATGTTGTTTTGCAGGTCCTGATATGATTTATACTTGAAAAGGAAGCCTGTCCATTTCAGTCCACCCTGATTTTTTTCATAACCTGTTTTTTTTTAACCATGAGTGGTTACTAACATATAGCTCAGGGCAGCCATACAGAATACAAATAAACTGAACTATAAAACAATATTGAATTTAAAACAAATAGCCCAACTATGAGTACATTACCACCTGTTTATGTTACCTTTAATCACATAAAGGGACCATAAACCTTTGTCTAGATTGCTCTCATGCTTTCAACTCTTTGAATTGGTAAGGTTTGTAAGGGAATGTAGCCACTGGGGGGCAGTTTTGACTTAGCTTCTGAATTTTGAGGAAAACAGCAAACCTGCGGAAGGTGAGAAAATCTTGAAGTTGGGTGGATGTCAGGGCACGGCTCCAGAGGTTTACCAGAAGTTGTTTTCTGGCTGAATCTGAGGTGTTGCCTAAACGTGCAGTGTTATCTTTTGCAAAAAAGTCCAGTTTTTTTTCAGACATTGTGGCACGGAAAAAAACCCAAAAATCTTTCTCTGTTTTTGTCTCAAACCCCCAGTGGGTCGTGGCAGATGGTCGCTCACACCGAGCCTGGTTCCGGTTCTGCTGGAGGTTTCTTCCTGTTAAAAGGGAGTTTTCCTCTCCACTGTCACTACATGCATGCTCAGTATGAGGGATTGCTGCACTGTCTCTACATGCTCATCCAGGAGGAGGGAATGCTGCGGGTGACTGACTGGATGCAATCTGCTGGGTTTCCTTAGATTGAAAACTTTTTAACTAATTTGAATAATAAACTGAAACAGTTAGGATTTATTGTAATATATGGACCTGACTTGAAATCTTTATGATTCGACTGAATTGACTTTATAAAATGAGACGATATGTCTTGTGAATTGGAGCTATATAAATAAAACTGAATTGAACTGAGTTTGTAGCATCTTGCCACCAAACATTTTTCATAAACCACTTCCTTGCTTCAACATACCTGATGTGGAGACCTGTGCTCTTCAGCTCCAGCTCTGCTACACAAATCTTTACTGTACAAACAGGATGTGACCATAAATATTTTTTTCATCAGCATCCAAACCCTTTTTACAATTGCTGAGCAGTTTTTTGCATGTTTCTTCTGGTTCTTTAACTGTTTATCTTTGACGATGAGCCTCAAGTCTTTTAGGTTGGAAGGGCTCCTTGCCATCACCATAATCTTTAACTCCCTCCACAGATTCTTTATTAGCTTCAAGTCAGAACTAAAAAATGTTAATATTACTTCCAGACAGAAGCGACATGTTGGTAAAATGAAAAGATTACTTTAAACCAACATCTGCCAGGGGTATGAATAATTACAATAATGAATGATTTAATTCTCCTTTCAACTAAGTCACTACAATAGAGATTTCAGCTCTTTCTTAATAATATATTTTGGCACATTAATATCATTGTGAGCATCAATTGCACCTTGCAAATGATCATTTCTGCAAACATCAAACTGTGCAATATTCAAAATACTCTTTGATGAGCCCCATCCAGAGTTAAAAGCCCTTCAAACTATTAAATCCACAGTCAAATTCTCTAAAACCTCAGATGACAAATTCAAACTTACACCAAACTCCAGGAGAATTTTACAGGCTGTCCCAGACATTCACAGACAGCGATGGCACTTTTTTAATTTGGAGACTGACGAGCTGCAGCACATCGCTGCTGTGGCGTGTTCAGATGAGGTAGACCTGAATAAAGAGAACAGGTTTCTTGAGTTCAGCAACCGTAACACTTGTATCTATTTTTCTGTTATTTCTGGAGTAAACAAGAGGGTAAACAATCTTTTAGTTCACAATGTTCGAGACTGCATGACCCTCCTCTTCTTCATCTCAATATTTGTCTGATTATTTATATTTTCTCTGCTGCAGATGTGAGCAAGTATAGTTATAAAGTCACAGTTATAAAGTCTACATGTAAAATCTTGGTACCTGTATAAAGGTACAAAATTAAAGAATAATTTTCAGTGCAACTGTTACAATGTCAGATTTATTTGTGATTAAACAAAGAAAAAATGAAACTTTTTGAGCTTCACCAAACATTTTTGATTAATGGGGAGGTTGCTGCAAAAAATAAAGTTTTATTCTGTCAGTCCTGTCTGAGGGACCTTTCAACATGATCTTGGGTGCTGAAATCGATTTAAAATCAAAAGTATTTCTGAAAAACTAATTTTCAAAGTGTTTTATTAACATTAATTCAATTCAATTTCAATTCAATTCAGTTTATTTATATAGCGCCAATTCACAACACTTCACAAAAGTCAGGTTCATACATTTCAATTAATCCTAACCATTGAACAATGCAGTCAGAGTTAGTTATTTATTGAAATTGGATAAAAAGTTTTCAACTGGCATTGACTTTGCAGCAATCCCTCATACTGAGCATGCATGTAGCGACAGTGGAGAGGAAAAATCCCCTTTAACAGGAAGAAACCTCCAGCAGAACCAGAACCAGGCTCAGTGTGAGCGGCCATCTGCCACGACCGACTGGAGGTTTGAGAGAACAGAGCAGAGACACAAAAAGAACAAAGAGGCACTGATCCAGGCGTACTTTCTATGAGAAGGAAAAGTAAATGTTAATGGATGTAGCTCCTTTAGTCGTTTCACCTAGAAAGAAAGAACAGATAAACTCTGAGCCAGTTTTAGAGGTTAGAGTCTGAAAGAGAGCACATAGAGTTAGTCACAGTAGAAGCTAAGTCAGTAGCCATGTCTAGGAGAGAGAAAGGGTTAAACACTGAAAGACAGGGCTATGTGGATCATCGGTAGAGGGTGAGCATTAAGTTGTTGCCAGCAGAAGCTTGGACGATGCCCCTCTCCAGAAAGGTGTCACAGGTAGACACAGAGTCAGGCCAGGTGTAGCTTCTAGGAAGAGAAAAGAGAGAACAAGGTTAAAAGCTGAAATAACAGCAAATAATGCAAAATTGGAGAGTAGTATGAGAATGTAGCGAAGAGGGTGAAAGTGGTCATTATGTCCTCCAGCAACTAAGCCTATAGCAGCATAACTACAGAGATAGCTCAGGATAACCTAAGCCACTCGAACTATAAGCTTTATCAAAAAGGAAAGTTTTAAGCCTAGCCTTAAAAGTAGTGTTGTGGATTTTCTTATCAAAGTGAGAGAGAAGTCAACTCATTAACAAGAGAAAGACCAGACTTTGTCTTTATAAGTTTATTCAAAGGCATTTCAGCGTTTGAAGACTCTGTCACTGAGTTTAGTCAGTGAAGCAGAGCAACGATCAGAAGTCACAAACAGTATTTATACCAGAATGAGGGTGTTATCTCTTGAAACTTGAAAGAGTTTGGAAACATGGCCCCTAGACCGCACCCTGGGTCAGAGGTAACCAGGTTATTTATGAGAGCACCCATCTACCATCCCTTTAGATTCAACACTTCAGGGAGTGTTAACCATAAAACTCCTGATAATAAATTTAGAGCCAATCTGTTCTTAAGTATCCAAAACACAGAAGTCAGAAAGGAGAGAGGTAAAGAAAAGTTCAGAGCACTAAAAGAATTTTCCACAACACTCCTTTCTTCTGATTACAAGATAATCACAAATAAAGGAAAATTCTACAAAACCATCACCCAGGATAATAATCAAAGTAAAACCAACAAAAAAGAATATACAACACTTTAAAAGAATACATCTCCAAATCTCTATTTATACCACTAGAATGCTGAGTATTAACTCCCCAAACATTTTAGAGTTATTACATCATTATAGCATCTTAAGCAACATAAAATCCATCGTTATCCACACCATCTGTTATCTCAAATGCAGAATCACCATAGTCATTACAAACAGAAATTACGTCTACATCCATATCAACTTTTAACATGGAAACATTTATCAGTCTCATTACCATTCCTTTAACCATTGAAATAATACAACATGAAAGAAAAATCAAAATCAAAAATAAAAATAAAGGAATTACTCCAATCTTTATTAACCAGGACGTCCAACCACCAGTAATGAACCAGGACCAAGGATTCCAAGAGGAACCCATATTTTCTTTCTGTTGAGTCATCAGCAACCCCTCTAATTTATCATGGATACTTATGTTTTTAGACACATCAGGAATAAAAATTGCAACATTGTTCCCCAATTACATGACAAACACCAACCCTCTCAATCCAAAGCCATTCTATTTTGCAAACTCATGTTCTAAGAGCTTGCTGCTCCTTGGTCAGAACAGTGAACACTTCCTCTCTAATAATGGCCTGATTGAATTATAAGTTGTGACTGTAGGTAGTAAGTGAGCTAGATAAAATACTCCAGACCAATTAGCAGGCAGATACAGATATGATCTATTTCCATACATCCAAACCATGTTCTTAGGACATGAGTACCCATCTCTACTAGGAAAAGTAACAAGAACCCTGGTTAATTTACCTGCCTGGTCATACAATTTACTTCCATTCGGTAAGGCTGTAAGATTAAGAGTTAACACAAAGGGATCTGGGACTGAAGATCTTGAAATGATATAAGCAGCAGTTTTGATAGGACATGACTCAAATTTATGTCTGTTGAGTAAAGCACATGAAACAGATATAATAGTTTTGCAACCTTCTGTCTTTCCAAGGAAATAAGGTGTGTTTTCCTCATGAGCTATACAAATATCTGGATCCTTTATTGATTACTATTACCCCAAAATCTATAAAGAATTCCTGTAGTAGCACATATTAAATTAGTCTCACTAGAAAATCTACTAACATTTCTGCTTCGCCTTACGGTATAATTCCTCACCCAAGGAAAAATGACCTCCACCAACTGGTTATCTGGAAAGAAAGTAGCTAGAGTATAAGCAGTGTCAATAGGAACTGGTACCAAAAATGGTTGATCATTAATAGCACGTGGAATCAAACAACAAACATAGCAACTGTCTTTTCTTATCTTCCTCACGGTTTGATGCATCAGTTGCCACCAGACATTATTAGCATGATTATGGTAGTCAGAAAAGTGATGAATCTCTATTCGAATCAGCTCATTAGTATTATTGGCGTAATTACTAAGATTAGCCACGCATTGTCTTTGCTGTACCTTTTCCATAATAAACACAGGAGTAAAAATACTTGCAATACCAATCATTAGCATCAGAACAGACGATCTTCCACATAGCTGCATTGTGACCTTGAAGTGGAATGTCCTTTCTTCTGGTACTGAAAGCAAACAGTTTTTTTTCAAAGAAAACAAATCATAAACAAAACTCAAGAATCCTGCTGCCTCTCCTGAGTGGCTTCTGCGCTTCAAGCTGCCCTGTTACCAGTCTGGTACAGGTGGGCGGTCGTAGGAAGCTCCTCTAGGTAGGAGGTTCGGAACCAGGATACTGCTCAGGTGGTGTTCCCATGAACACCTTCCAGTGTAGCATAGACCCAGGTAACACACTCTGCTACCTTGACAGCGGTGTAGGATCTGAAATGGGCCATTCCAGGATCTGGACTTCAAGTGTGTTCTCCTGGAACCAAGGAGTGGAGTTTGGAAGTGGCTCTTTCCAGTAATGCAGCAGTCACAGTCTGTGAAACTTGAGAAAGCACAGTGGACAGGTTTTGACAGTAAAACAACATCCGCTCTTCACACAAAAATGTGGAAGGCAGAGATCTTAGCTAAATATTCTGAATATTAAAAAATGTGACATATGATGTTTGAGGAAGGCCTGATTACAGATAATTATTTCATAGTTTCAGAATACCCAAAGAAACTTTCAAAAATTGTCTAATTGGTGGAGATGTAAAATTTCACAAAAGAATCAACAGCATACTTTCAGACAGGTTTTCAGAATGTGGTCTTAGGGAGCTATGCACCATTCATATAAACAAAGTACAACGTCTCTCTCGCATTGTCACTAAGTCCTCACTGGAGGTCTGAGCTACCCTTTCTCCATGAGTGCTATAACTTCTGTAATTCCATGTTACTTTATTCTTTATTCTGATATTCCCCTCTTCTGGCACAGGGTCCAACCCATGCGACAATCCAGCAAAAAGTGTAAAAAAAGTTTCTAGTAACCAGGATCACATTATATAAAACCAAAGAAATGAATTCTGACACAACTATGTGTCACCATGAAATAACCAAAAGCAATATAAATAAAATCCAGTTGTTTTTAACTGCAATTCAGTTCCATTAACAACAAAACACAAACTTCAGTTGCTCAGTTCATCAATGTCTCACTTAGAATTAAGTCACATATCATCCTGATTTGTCTTGTATGAAGATACGTATTAGATTAATGGAAACCTAATGTAATTGTAATGCATAATCTCTACAAATTTAATCTAATAAATAATTCCCACCAAGTATGAAATCATGACTCAGATTCTTTATCAAAAATATATTCCTTACTTTTACATATCTTGAACTGTCAGTTAGCTTAATGGCACCAGGGGAAACTTTCAATCTAATAAATCACCAATGATTCTGTATGCAAAACTAATTCCTCAGACTAGTTTAAACTATTTCATTAACCTTTTAATAGTAAAACACATAAATCTAAAAGTCATGCTACATCCAAAAAAACATGTTATTAAGGCAACAATCACTACAAGCATTTTGATTCTAGTGTCTCTTAAACAGTGTTAAAACTCAGGAAGGGAGGTGCTGAGCGTTACCATGGGAGCAAAGGCGTGAACCAACCTGGTAGGTGGGCGGAGTCAGGCAGAACTAACCTATGATTGACAGCCTGTGGGCAGGACCCACAGTTTCTTCATTCCAACCCATCTTAGTGAACCTTAAACTGCAAAACTGTTAACATGCACCTACCTGAGAAACAAGCTGCTTCTTAACTCTCCTGAAAACTCAAAGTTTTAATCAATCTGGGATTTAGAAACATTATTCTAAACATGGATTATTGTTTCATGCAACATATAAACAAACATTCATTCCAACAAAACAAATACAAAACATCAAAGACAAACAAATGGCCAAATTTGAGGCTTCAAGAATTCAAAGAAATTTTTAACAATCTCTTTTCAGAATATGTTTTCTCAGCCATATCTTTTAATGCTGTAATTGATCAATTTTGTTATGACAATCTTCAGGATCCTTTTTAAGATGAGTGCACATAGTCCAAAGATATCTCAAAGTATTTAGAAGCACAGCAACAGTTTTCTCTTAAATGAACCCAAATTTTCTGATGCTGAAACCTTTTGCCAATTCTTTGTACTGTAACTCTGTAATAATAATAACTACAATCCTGAGGGTTATTGTTATAATTCTCTTTTTGTTTGGCTCAATTTGATCGCAGCTGTATTCCAGAATTTCTCTGCTCAGGTTAAATGCAAAGAAGTATTTTAAGTCGGCGTTGACATTTTTATGCAGTGTTAAACTTAACCAGAAATTAAGCTAAGAAGCTTGACTCCAAACTGGACTTTGTTCCCACATAGAGTTTCAAAAGGAGAACAGACATAATTTTCTTTCATTTGGGCTATTTAAATTTTGAGAGTTGGGGAGAAAATATTTACTAGAACCCCTCTTTTATAATCTAAATGTTGATAAATGTTCCAATATTTTATTTCTTAGTAATCTGAAATTACCTTCTGTACCTTTGTACTCCTAGGTATTCTTTTAATCTTTAAACCCCTAAGAAATCAAACAAGAAGACTTGAGTTTGAGCCGACCATCCTCTTACTGTTAACAGCCTTTATTTTTTTTCTTTTCCTAAAATAAAGGAGTTTACTTGTCTTTGTTCCATTATAAAGAATCCTAGCCTTGGCTCCAAAACAAAACTCTTCAACCCCAATCTATGTTCCCCAGAGTAGAAATTTTGAATATTATTGCATTTCAAAGCCACCCAATGACTGGAACCCATCATTGGCTTAGATCTGTTTTAATAGGTAATCGGTCTGCCTTTATTTAAGTATTATAATTTTATGGACCCAAAATCTATGGCTCACAGGCTTCAGGAGTCCAGGAACCACAGGTTGAGTACTGCTGCATTGAACAATGATGTTAGCTTTCTTCAGAGATTGAAGGATTGGCTAAATATCCCCAGACCTGTTATTGTATTATTTCTGGCTTGGACAATAATCAGATTTAAAAAGCACTAGTTCACATCTCCTAATTTACCTCAGATCATATTTAGTCCTAACCCAGTTCATAAGAAGCTTCAGACAAACATTATGCTAAAAAAAAACCAAGAACAAAACAAAAACACAGATCTGTTTTAAAACAAAGAAAAAGCATGCTTAAAAAGTTTGGTACTGTGGGGGAAAATAACTCCACGGTTCTGAAGGCCTTTTCTATGCAGTCTTTTAGGGAACATGGGATTAGTTTAATTTTTGTGTGGTACCATTGTCCAATCAGATTCTTTCTTACCTTCAAACATAACCCAATTGTTTTCATTCTCATTTTAAAGGTTGTGCCAAGGAAACTGTGTTTAACAAAACCAATAACTCTCAAAAGTTTTAAACGTTTTAGCCAGTGATATCTTAGAAAACAAAAAGTGTTTCAATATTTCTGTGCAGCACAGAACTGATTAGGTTTCCTTTCCTTCCCCAGAGGAAAAAAGAAACTGCAGAACCAAGCCTTTCATAGTTTTTGTCAGGATCTGATATATGGTACAGTGTAAATCAACACGCTGCATGAATCAGAAGAGGGAAGAAAAACCTAATATAACCTCATCCCAGCAGCTGCTGTGAAAAACAATGAATTTGTACCTTCCATAAGCGTCAGTTAGCACTTGCGGACAACAACTGCACCAAATTGTAAGTACTGTGTCAGAAACTGCATGAAGACCATCTGCATTAAAACTAAGCCTGTTTTAATGAGGTGTCTACCCATTAGATTTATGGGATACAAACTGTGACAACAGAAAACAATATCTGAAGGAGAAACCCATCAGGTTTTACGCATGCGCTGGGTTTTAAAAATGTTCCTTCATAAGATCTGTCCTGAGAATGACATAGAAACACATGGTTACTGCTGAGTTTTGGAGATGTTGTAACGTCCTCTGCTTTTTAATAACTTTTAATAACTATAATAATTGACCCTGAATATTCCACGACAAAAGAGAACTTGCTTCTCTAAAAGAATTAACCGGAAAGTATCAAATGAGCTAAGTTATCACCATTTTCAAAAAACGTTTCTAACTCTAAAATAATATTTTAACCCGCTATATCTGTCAATGTCAAGCAAGCGTCACATGAGCAGCGGTTAATAAGTGTTCTTCATTGCAGAAAATAGGAAAATATTTATGCAAATGTGTGTGTGTTTGTATGTTACCCCCATCAGTTTCCAGAGTCAGACTGTTATGGCACACAGTCCTCTATCAGTCCAAACAAAAAACCCAGGCCGTTTCCAGGTGTGTTGGTGGGACATTCACTCCTTCCTTGTCCACTTTAACTTCTCCAGGAGGGAGAAAGAACTTTGCTCCGGCAAGTTTCTCTTCTACCCGCATAAGATGTGCTTTCAATATAAATCCAGTGTATCACTCTTCTGGCTTTGGCAAACAGCATGGATTGTTGTCCATCTCAGTGGGTTTGGGGCAAGACTTCTTCTGAGTTTCGTTCTGGTGGAAACTCACACTGTGATTTGCAGCAGGCAGACAGACAGGCAGGCAGGCAGGCAGGCAGGCAGACCCTCTCTCTTTCAGTCCTTGCTGAAGAAGCGTCTCAAAAACGCAGATGTTGCACTCAAATCCCGTGTGTGTGTGTGTGTGTGTGTGTGTGTGTATGAGAGAGACAGAAGAAAAAGTTTAGTATAGGTTCAAATTTTGCACACAGAAATATTATCAGTCAGTCCGTCAGTTGTCCACATGCCTGTCACTTCCTTCCACAACATGCACTATACTCCTTTCTAAAACAACTTTCTTTTCCCATCTTTAATATCCCTTTTCATTTTTACTTTTTTTTTCTTCTGACTGATTGCAGTATTTAAGACAAACGAAACTTCCTGCAGGAAAAAAAACTTGTCTTTTCTTCCCAAATTAAAGCACATTTAACACAATCATCTCCAACTTTTTCTTCATTATTTTATAAATCGCAGAGTCTGGAGAAGGACACACCCATGATGCCTTTGAGGTTCCGGAACCCATTTTTTGACCCGTTCAACGGCACGTCTGCCGTCTGGCTTTTCTCCTTGATAAGGTGTAGAAATTTGCAAAAAACCACCCGCAATACCCTGTGTTTTGCTTTATCTTATTGTTACCAATAAGAACCTCCCTGTATTCCTTACAGGGTCATGTGGCCCTCAGCCAATGTCCTCCCTCTCCCAACTCCGGAACCTAATCAATTAGTTAGGAGATGATGATTAATGTGTAAAAAACAAATAATATATATTATATCATACAGAGCAACTTCTCACCCAGATATATTTGCAGATTTATGGTCCGGATCCGATCGGCCAGAAGCCGCAGGCAGGCACTGGGACTCCCCTCTGTTAAATGGAGGTGGACTGAGGACACTGTCTTCAGGGTGGCCACGCGTCCTTATCCCCTCCTGCGGAATTCCTCTGGCTCGTCGGATCCTGTTCGTGACGCCAAATTGTTGTGGATTTTCTTATCAAAGTGAGAGAGAAGACAACTCATTAACAAAAGAAATACCCGACTTTGTCTTTATAAGTTTATTCAAAGGCATTCAGCATTTGAAGACCCTGTCAATGAGTTTAGTCAGTGAAGCAGAGCCCTGAACAGAATTTACAGACAGTATTTAAACAGTATGTGGGTGTTACCTCAAATAAAAAGAGTTTGGAAATGTAGCCCCTAGACCCCACCCCGGATCAGAGGTAACAAAGTTATTTATGAGGGCAACATCTACCATCCCTTGAGATATAACACTTCAGGGAGTGTTAACCATAAAACTCCTGATAATAAATTTAGAGCCCATCTGCTCTTAAGTAACCAAAACACAGAGGTCAGAGAGGAGAGAGGTAAAGAAAAGTTCAGACCATTAAAAAGAATTTTCCATCACACTCCCCAAGCAGAGGCCCGACAGAGCCCAGGGGTCCAGGCCCCAGCAAGCAGTCACTGGGAGTGAGCCAGTACACACCAAAGCACCCAGCCCTGGATACCAAGAACCACAAGTACACCGGCGAGCATAGCCACCAACAATCGGCAGGTAGTGTGGCGGGGAGGAAATAGACCCCACATTTGATGGGCGGCCTAAACAGGTGCAGGAGAGGGAGCAGCCCAAAACCCAACCTGACACACAAAACAGGCACGCACAGTCACAATCACACATTTCCACCTTCATGTGCACACATAAAAACACTCACACCCACGCACACACCGTAAAGACATACATCAATGGACGTGACGACATGTTTAGCTGCATGCTGTCATTCAACTGCTGGCTGTCTAGGTGGTGTCCAAAAAACGATGTGGGCTACATTGATAATTGGCGAACATTTTGGGGAAAACCTAGTCTCATCCAGAGAGATGGCATCCATCCCACTTTGGACGGAACAGCTCTTCTTTCTAGAAATCTGACTGAATTTATTAGTTCTCCAAAACTCTGACAACCCAGGGTTCAGACCAGGAAGCAAGGTAGTAGTTTAACAATCCTCTCTGCAGCTTCTGTACTGCTACCCGCCCATTACCCTATTAAGACAGTGTCTCACCCACAGCCAAAATTGAATAGATTAAAAAATAATCTAAAAGGAGGAAATCAGGAAAATCTCATGAAAATAAACACAACTCAGACTGAAAATAAAACAAAAAAACTATTAAATGTGGCATAAGATCTTTCTCTTCAAAGACTTTGCTAGTTGATGACTTGATTTTTGACAATCAGATTGATTTATTTTGCCTCACAGAAACCTGGCTGCAGGAGGATTATGTTACTATAAATGAGTCAGCTCCTATGAATTATTTAAATTTCCACATACCTCAAAATAATGGGTGAGGAGGAGGAGTAGCAACCATCTTTCAGTCCGATTTATTGATTAGTCCCAAACCAATCAATAGCTGCAACTCTTTGAATATACTCTTTGAATATTTAATCCTTAGTTTTCCTCATCCAAGTTGCAAAACACTAAAACCACTTCTGTTTGTAGTTTTGTACCGTCCACCAGGCCCTTACTTTGTATTTTTAGATCCGTTTTCAGACCTTTTATCTGATTTAGTGTTAAATACAGATAGTTATTATAGTGGGGGATTTTAACATTCATGTTGACGCTGAAAGTGATAGCCTAAATATAGCGTTTAATGCTATCTTAGACTCAATTGGCTTTGCTCAAAACATTAACAAACCTACCCACCTTTGTCTCCATTCTCTGGACCTTGTGCTGACATATGGCATTGAGTGTAAAGACATAAGAATATTTTCTCATAACCCTGTCCTGTCTGACCATTTTTTAATAATCTTTGAGTTTAATTTAACCGAGTACTCCACACCTGAAAGAAAATTATATCATTATAGTAGATCATTATCAGACAATGCTGTAACAACCTTTAAAAAATCTATTCCACTTTTAATTTCCTCTTTATCACAGAAAAACACAGTGGAGGGCAATAATTTAGTTTCTTCTCCTTCACAAATTGATTCTCTTGTTCATAGTGTTTCTTCATCATTGCGTGGGGCATTAGACAATGCATCCCCCTTGAAAAAGAATGTAATTATTCATAGGAGGCTAGGTCCGTGGTTTACTTCAGAGCTGCGTACTTTAAAGCACAATGTTAGATAATTGGAGAGAAAATGGCACTGGAGGATTCCTACTTAATCTGGAAAAATAGCCTACTGTTGTATAAACAGACACTTCGCCAAGCCAGAACAGCTTATTTCTCCTCATTAATAGAAGAGAACAAGAATAATCCTAGGTTTCTCTTTAGTACAGTTGCTAAACTTCCCCAGAGTCATAGCTCTGTTGAGCCATCCATTCCCTTAGCTTTCAGCAGTCATGACTTTATGGGATTCTTTTTAAATAAAATTGATTCTATTAAAAACAAAATCATTGGCATACTCCTGAAGATGATTACTTCATCCTCAGCAAGTGAGACAACATTGGATGTAACTGTAGAACCTGATCTGTGTTTGGACTGTTTTGTGTCATATTTTTTTAACACTTTTGACCCACATGCAGAGGAACACTCAGGAGACAGGGAAAAAGGTTAACAGGTTTATTTAGAGGATGGTAAATGAATCTGGAAACTGGAACCGGGATCGTCACTGGATGGCGGCAAGGAGTGAAACTTCAGAGCCTGGAGAGAGAGAAAGGTTGGTTCTGCTGCTTGGTTCAGGGTAGCTCCGAGGTGAGCAGCCAGAATCACTGAGTAAGTCTTGGGTTTGATCCAGAAGATGATCCAATAGATGACTTGGCTTGAGAGAGAGCTTTAGGTGCAGATGCCAGAGCGGTTGCTGGAGGGTGGGCAGGATTTGCAAGAGGCTGGTGAGGGTGAGAACCCGGGGCAGTCAGTTGGTTCTTGATCCAGAAGATATTCAGGTTTCTTGAACTCGGTGTGGTACATAGACAGGAACTGGAGCCAGGGCTAGGAATTAACCACACTTGCAAACACTCAGGCACTGCAGTGATGACTGCTCAGCCTCTTTAAGCTCCTCCTGATGAGCAGTTAACAGGTTGCACCTGTTGCCCTCTGGCACCGGCAGCTTTGTGTACAGTGTAAATAACAGTGTAAATAACAGGCAAACAACACAAAGCAACATCGAGGTTCTGACATTTTGATCCTGTGGAGCTTCCTGAGTTATCAAAAATATTAGCATGATCTAAACCTTCAACTTATATGTTAGACCCAACCCCAACCAAATTATTTAAAGAAGTGTTTCCTCTGATTATATGATTAATCTATCCTTGGTAAATTGATATGTACCACAGGGTTTTAAGGTAGCTGTAATTAAACCTTTACTTAAGAAACCTTTGCTTGATCAAGATGATTTAAGAAATTAAAGATGATTTAATAAATTACAGACCCACATCCAATTTTCCGTTCTTATGTAAAATTCTTGAGGAAATAGTTGCTAAACAAATGTGTGAGCATTTACACAGCAATAACCTGTTTGAAGAATTTCAGTCAGGTTTCAGAGCTCATCATATCACTGAAACAGATCTGCTGAAAGTCACTAATGATATTCTTATAGGCTCAGATAATGGACTTGTGTCTGTTCTGGTTCTGTTAGATCTCAGTGCTGCATTTGATACAGTCGACCATAATATTCTCTTAAAAAGGCTGGAATATGCTGTAGGGATCAGGGGAACAGTGCTAGGCTGGTTTAAATCTTATCTGTCTGACAGATTCCAGTTTGTTCATGTAAATGATAAATCCTCTTTAAACTCCAGGGTTAATTGTGGAGTACCACAGGGTTCAGTACTTGGGCCAATTCTCTTTACTATAAATATGCTTCCAATAGGTAAAATTATCAGGCAGCATAGGATACATTTTCAATGTTACGCTGATGATACTCAGTTTTACTTATCCATCAATCCTGATGAACATAAGCATGTCTTGAAGACATAAAAACTTGGATGACTTAAAATTTTCTGCTTCTAAATTCAGACAAGACAGAAGTTGTCATCTTTGGACCGGAGTCTTTAAAAAAGGAACTGCTTAGTCAGTCACTTAACCTGGATGGCATTAATTTAACCTTCGCTAATAAAGTAAAAAACCTTGGTGTTATTTTTGACCAGGACATGCCATTTAAATCCCATATTAAACAGGTTTCTAGGATTTCCTTCTTTCACCTCCAGAACAATGCCAAAATTAGAAATATCCTGTCCAGGAGTGACGCTGAAAAACTAGTCCATCCATTTGTTACTTCAAGGCTGGACTATTGTAATTCTTTACTATCAGGATGTCCACAAAGTGCAGTTAAAAACCTTCAGCTGATTCAAAATGCTGCAGCAAGAGTTCTGATGAAAATTAAAAAGAGAGATCATATTTCTCCTACTATAGATTCCCTTCATTGGCTCCCTGTTAAATCCAGAATAGAATTTAAAATTCTCCTCCTCACATATAAAGCCCTTAATGATCTAGCTCCATCATACATCAGAGATCTGATTGGTCCATATGTTCCTAACAGAGCACTTCGTTCTCAGACTGCAGGTTTACTGATGGTTCCTAGAGTCTCTAGAAGTAGAATGGGAGGCAGATCCTTTAGTTATCAGCTCCTCTCTTGTGGAACCAGCTCCGGGTTTTAGTCCGTGAGGCAGACACTGTCAAAATAAGGTGAGATCTTTCCATGTAATCCATGCAACATTCAGCAACTGCTCACTCCATAAAAGTTAACTCCATAAAAGTTACAATAAATATCCTTATGTGTAATCCTTGCAATAATTATTAAAACACACAGTTGAAGCAGTAGAGAGTGAAACAAGCATGTCCTCATATTCTGGAGCTGAGAGACTGGAGAGGCCTGTTTGGAGCCACATATTATCTGTCACATATTATCTGTCTTATCTTTTGCAGAAGTATAAACAACAAGGTTTAAAGCCAGCTTCAGACCATAACCAACACAATAACAAACCACAGTAGATATAGGAGGACACACAGAGCATTAGAAACTACAAAAACCATCCAACAACAACCAGAGGCTCTGATATGGTGCTTTTCTGCATGTATTGGATTAATTTGTATCTAGTTTAACTTATTTAATTTATAATGGACTTGCAGCAAATGCTCTAAAGAGATGGAGCTGTGGATGGCCTAAACACCAGACACTCCTTTGTAGGCATTTTTCTTAATTTGTCATTGACTCCCACTTAAATTAATTCACTTAAGTGTATTTATATAGCACCAATTCAGAACACCTGTAATCCAAAGGCACTTTACAAAGTCAGTTCAGGTGAATCATACAGATTCCAAGTCAAGTACATATTTTCCGGTTGATCCTGTCAACCAGTGCAATCAAATTCAGTTTATTATTCAAATGGGTTAAAATATTTTCTATCTAAGGAAACCCAGCAGATTGCATTAAGTTCACTGAGATCTTGAATGGTTATGCAGCGGTTCTTGTTGGGATTTAATGGAGACCCAGATAAGGTAAACATATGGGCGCACTTGTGAAGTTCTCAGCAACGGTAGCTCTGTGCACCCTTCCCCTGAAACCACCTGCCTGTTTGCTCTATAGCTAACAAATTTGACAAATTGTTGCTTCTGCGCTTGTGTTACAGAGTGGCAAAAAGCAGGAGGAAACTGGAGGATGTGAGTTCACAGTGTTTGGACAGTGCTTATGGGGTTCCCCAAGGCTCAGTTTGAGGTCCTAAATTCTTTATAACTTATGTAAATAACATTTACAAAATATGTGGAGTTCTAAAAATTTTTAGTATTTGGTGATAACACAATTCTTTATTTCTGGAACATTTGTTAAAAGATGTCAGTGAAGAAATTAAAAAGCAAAAAATATGGTTCTAATTGGTTCTAATTCAATGTAAAATATCCACAAGTATATTGCAGAAAGGTCAGCATGTATTAGATGAAAAAGCACTGTACTGTTCCTTAGTTTTACCATATTTAAGTTACTGTAGAGTTTTGGGTAAACATCTACAAAATTATCATTAATCCTACTTTAAAAACAGCAATAAGAGTAATTAGCAAGGCTTGGATCATGCTAAACAACTATTTATACAATTTCATTATGGACAATCTATGACTAGCACAGAAGTTGAATAACGAAACACCACTCGGATTGAGATTGGGGAGGCCATTCCTCCCGATCACGCCTCTCCAGGTGTCACTGTCATTTCCCATGTGGGCGTTGAAGTCCCCCAGCAGAATAACGGAGTCTCCGGGAGGGGCACTATCCAGCAACCCCGACAGGGACGCCTAGAAGGCCGGGTACTCCGCACTAACGCTCGGCTCGTAGGTCGAAACGACAGTCACAGACCTGTCCCCAACCCAAGGGGATGCGATCCTCTCATCCACTGAGGTAAACCCCAACTTAAGACGGCTGAGCTGGTGGGCAACAAGCAAACCCACCCCAGCCTGCTGCCTCTCCCCATGGGCCACTCCAGAGCAGAACAGAGTCCAGCCCCTCTCGAGGAGATGGGTTCCAGAGCCCACGCTCTGCGTGGAGGTGAGGCTATTTCTAGTCGATATCTCTCGGCCTCCCGCACAAGCTCAGGCTCCTTCCCCCCCAGCGAGGTGACATTCCACGTCCCTACAGCCAGCCTAAGCATTCAGGGATCGGACCACCGAGGTCTCCACCTTCATCTACTGCCCAATCCTCTTTGAACCGGTCCCTCACGGTTCCCCCTGCAGGTGGTGGGCCCACTGGGGGATGGCCTCGCGTCTCTCATTCGGGCTTGGCCCGGCCGGTCCCGCGAGGAGCAACCCAGCCACCAGGTGCTCTCTAACGAGTCTCGACCCCAGGCCTGGCTCCAGGGTGGGACCCCGGCTCCACCGTACCGGGCGACGTCACGTGTCTCGATGTAATTGTCCTTATGAGTATGTCTTTAATTGCTCTTTGTCTGACATATCACCTAGATCCTGTTTGCCATGGGAGACCAGGTACCAGGGGCATTTAAGCCCCAGACAACATAGCCTCTAGGATCATTTGAGCACTCAAACTCCTCCACCACATTAAGGTGGCGGTTATAATTTGTTTTTCCTTCATTTTGTGCATTTTGGTCGTTATCTTATGTTTTGCATAATCATGAAAACAAACACGTTAATAAGTTTGTGTTCCCGCTGTTCCGCGGATTTTACGTACGCCCCTGGTTTGTAGCAAACAAGGTTATGTGTGGTTTTGTGCACATAAACCTTTTGAAGGTCAGGCCCTATGTGCAGAAAGAATCGTGTCGGGTGAGTTTTGTTACGCCTGCTCACCTCACTTCCCATTTCTGTTGTTTTTTCGAGAACTATGTTTAACTGCTTTTTGCTATGAAAGTTCCAGAGGGGTTTTATTACAAATCAGTATTTCCACCTTTGCATCCAACATTGTTATCAGCTCTATGATCTATGTTATGCTGAAACACTGCTGTTTCTTGGGTGGTTAGGGAAATATCAGGCTGTATCATTTACTTCTTGGTATTGAAGGAACAAGTTTGGGAAGAATTTTAAGAAACTGTAACCTTATCATTACTTTCTATGAAACACGCCTCACAATTAGGTTATATTGTGCTCACAATTAACATTGACTATTCCATAATGCACCACAACAGCTAGTGCTCCAGTGTCTGAAAGGAAACTTCTAGAACATTCTGCATCCTCAGGTAATGGCAAATCATGCCAGCACTGTTGGGTTCTAAAATACACATTTAGTCAATAAAGTGCAGTGAGTTTTACATGGCACTTACCTGACTGAAGCGCAAAATACATCATTAAGCTATTCTGTAATATATTTGCCTTTTTATGTGGACAGAGCACCTCCACACATTCAGATGGAGCTGCAGAGTAACAGCACACTCAAGGCAAAGATTGACTTAATTGGTCAACATATGTTAGACCTTTGCTCCAACTCTGCCTCCATTTAGGTGCCTCCAAGGTGTTCAAGCACTGTGCATGTTTGGTGGCAACAACTACTGTCTGTGATGAAGATGAACAAGAATCTGTCTTACTGATGTCATTTCTATTAACACTCTTTTTATTACTATATAATCAATACTTAAATCAGTATCATATATTTCACCATTATCTACTATCTTATTATCAATCTGACATGAATGTTTTCCTTTTGCTGCTAAAAAAAATCAATTACTTTCAGTTTTACAATCAGGGGTTTATTCTATTTCTTAGTGCTGTAATTTGTTCATCTAACGCCTATGATAAAAATAACCAGGACCTAATAGTTGAATAAAACAGAGAAACAGAAATAAAAAAACAGACTAACACAAACATACAGGGAAACAACAAAGACCAAAAATCTCCTTCTACTGATCAGAATAAAGAGGGGCTTGGGCCAGAACAGTGAATGAATAGAGAGGTAAGGTTCAATCCCAGTGGACTACTTGTGTCGTCCTTTCACCGGCCAATAAAATGAACGATCCCACATTAAGATGTTAGTCTCTGCTTCATCTTGGGCCACACACTGGCATTCATGCTTACAACCCCACTCACCCAACGTAAACACAAACAAGAATGGACGCCATACACTTACTCGCACTTCAGGCCCAGGTACCGATACCACAGAGGGGCAACAAGTCCCCGGACCCAGGTGGTTGTCACCTTCATTCTAAATTTTACCAGATAAAGTCTTCTGCTAAATCAGAGCACTACCAGCTTAAAACATTTAAAAAAGAAATGGTTTTCTGTCAAAACAGGACACAGAAGTGTTTTTATTTTGATTTAGAATGATTTTATTTTCAGTAGCAAGGATTATTATGTCACAATGAGGCTCTGAGAGAGGATCCAAATGCTGATTGACAGGCAGGAGCAGCATGGTGAGTTGAAAACATTTAATAAAAAACAAAATCGTAAAGCTTGGCCTGAGAAGAACGAGGTGTAGGCAAAAACACAGGCGAACTTGGCATGAATGTAGCAGTATTACCCAGCGGCGAGTGAAGAGAACTGATGAGTTTATATGGTGCAACTAATAGGTAAAACAGGGAAGCTGATGGCATGGTGCAGGTGGGCTGAATAAAGCTGATTACATGGTGGCAGCGCCTGAGAGTGGGGACTAAAACATGAATGGAACTGAACAGAGATAATGAGTATAATCTATCAGATGTAACAAAACATAAACTAAAATGCACCATAACAGAAAACAAAAGCAAACCCAAAGGGAATGAACTAACAACTCACCACCTGGAGAGCATAAACAATCATAATCAGAGGCAAGACCAAAAACAGCTTTGTGAATCATGGCAAATTCTTTCTTTTATTGAAATCATTCTTTTAGTTCAGCACTTTGGTCAGTGCCTGCTGGTTTTAAAGTGCTTTATAAATAAAGGTGGCTTGGTGTGGCTTATTTTCCTGGTCTGTTTAAGAAAAAACAGAGAACAAAAACAACTGAACCAGGCAGCTGCAGCTTATTCATGATGCTGTTGTCAGAGTCCTGACCAACAACAGGAAGATGGATCACATTACACCAGATCTACTGCACTAGCTCCCTGTTTGTCAAAGGATACAACCTCAAATCTTGTTGATGGTCTATAAGGCACTGAATGGTCTTGAGCCTGAATACACTTCAGAGTTCAGAGTTAAGGTTCAGGACCAGAACTGAGGAAGGTGGAGGCAGAATTTAGTTTCTATGCTCCTCAGCTCTGGAACCAACTGTCTGAAAACCTGAGGTGTGCAGAAATTGATTTAAAATTGATCATTTATTTGTATTTAAACTTTTTGTTTTAATTGAGTCTTTAAGTTTAGTGGAGGAGTTTCTTGTCCTTAATGTCATTTTCCTTATTTATTCACTTTCATTTTCATGTTAACCACTTTAAAGTACTTTGTGTAAAAATGGTGCTAAAAATATGCATTGCTTTTCTTTGTGACCTAATACAGGTCTTCCTAATTTGTTAGTTTGCCAAAAGCAATATAGGATATAAAGCACACACGTGGTAGAAGGTGATCTGATTAGATGAGATCAAAATTGAGAACAAAGCACATCATTATCCTGAACAAGGCAACAACCCTAAACATGCCTCCAGAGCTGTAATAGGATGGATGAGATCAAACCAGAATCATGTGCTAGAATGGCTTAGTCAAAATCCAAATCTAAATCTGATTAGGAATCTGTGGTAAGACTAGAAAACTGATGTTCACATGTGCTCTCCATTTCATCTGACTGAGCTAAGCTATTTTGCAAAGAAGACTGAGCAGAAATGTTAGACTAGATGTTCAAAGCTGGTACAAAACACCCCAAAAGACTTGCATCTGGACCTGCAATGATTAAGTATTGGCTCGGGGGTGCGGAATACAAATGCAAGCCACACTTTTCAGAATTTTCTTTGTAAAGAGAACATTTCGAAATCATGTATCCTATTCCTCCCTCTTCCCAAAGATGCACTACGTTATTTTGGTCGGTCACATAAAATCCAAATAACATTCATTGAAGTTTGTAGTTGTAATTTGGCACAAAGTATTAAGAGTTTAGGGGTTTAAATACTTCTGCAAGGTACTGTAAAGGAATTGCTTTGGAGCTTACAATAAGGCACTGCAAATAGTGGAAGTCTCTGGTAACAAAGGCAGCTTTATTTATGCCTGCATTTATGCCCTCTAACCCAGACAGTGAGGAGCTCACCAGAGTGATTTATGGTTATTCACACCTGTTCAGACAACGAAACAGGACACCAGACAAAATGAAAGCGAAAGAGATTAAATCTATCTCAATAGCTGCTGCCACTTTAGAAATTCTACAGTTTTTACAAATTAAAAGTTAAAAGTGCCACGTGCGTTTTTTTATCCAGGCTGCATTTGAAGGTATTTCAGTGAAAATAATTCACCCATTCATTGTCAATAAGGACTATAGAGAAGAACAGGTTCTACAGGTTGGCATGCTTTCTGTTATCTAATAAGGGCAAAGCGAGGCAAGCTTATTTATATGCAGTTGGGGGAAGTGGCATTTGATACACTGCCAAAAGGTACTCACCATAACGTCCATGGAAACGTTCTCAGTTGCACCCCTCCCTTTCTGAGTATAAAAGTGTTTGAGAGATCAACGGGAAGAAGAAAGGACTTGCCATGTAAACTGCGTTTTTATAAAAATTGAGGATAAATCATAAAATGTCAGATTTTCAGCTTCCTCCGTAGGGTGGCCGGGCACTCCCTTAGAGATAGGGTGAGGAGCTCGGCCATCCGGGAGGAGCTCGGAGTAGAGCCGCTGCTCCTCCAGATCGAGTGTTACGGTTTGTGAGATATAGGACCCCAGAATGCAGACCAGAAGGCAGCATGACGATAAGTGCAATAGATTTAATAACGAAAACTCACTCACTACAGGAGGCAGGAACAAAACAAACGGGCAGGCAAGACAGGCATGGCATGATCAAAAACAAGACTTGAGCATGAAAACAAGCCATGAGCATGAGAATGAGAAAGGTTTCCCCCCCCCCCGACTAACTGAACAGGTGTGTATAAATGGAGCATGGTACAGGTGGAAAACAAAACTGATTAACATGGTGCAAGTGAACCGAATAAACTTAATTGACTGACAGAACAAAACGTGGCTGCGGCAAAAACAGAGACTCTAATATACAAACAAAACATGAACAAGACTAAAACATGACTAGAAAAATAACAAACAAAAGCATGATTCAAAACTTGAACAGTAAAAAACATATAAGGAAAAAACCTGAACAAGAAGAAACAAGAACAGAGTTCAGGCGGACGACCAGGAGATTGTCCCCAGCAGGCACAGAGTTCGGGCGACCGGACCTGCACCACAGAGCTCTGGGCGGTCGGCGGCGAAGCCGTGGCGGCCTGCGATGGGAACCTGCAGGTAGGTCAGGAGGCCGACAGAGGAGAGTAGAGGCCCCCCCAAAAACTCTGTGGAACCCCAGAGGCGTGGAGCCTGGCGAACCCTCAGAGGCTGAAACAGAGCCTGGCAAACCCTCAGAGGCTGAAGCAGAGCCTGGCAAACCCTCAGAGGCTGAAGCAGAGCCTGGCGAACCCTCAGAGGCCGAAGCAGAGCCTGGCGTACCCTCAGAGGCTGAAGCAGAGCCTGGCGAACCCTCAGAGGCTGAAGCAGAGCCTGGCGAACCCTCAGAGGCTGAAGCAGAGCCTGGCGAACCCTCAGAGGCTGAAGCAGAGCCTGGCGAACCCTCAGAGGCTGAAGCAGAGGCTGACGCGTCGCCGAGACCCTCAGTGACGTGAGCAGGTTGTGGTGTGTCAGGCTGTGGTGTGTCTGGCCTGGAGTCAGGCTGCTCTACAGCAGCGCTCTGGAGACCTAACGTGGGCTGCTCTGCAGCAGCTCCCTGGAGTCCTGGCGTGGGCTGCTCTGCAGAAGCACTCATGTGGCTTGGTGTGAGTGAAGGCGGACGGCAGTAAAACAACCTTACTACCGTTTCATAATCCATCTCTATCTGCATTATCCTCTCCATCAGCTCAGGAGAGGAATACAGGAGACCAGTCGTCCTGAGGATCTTTATTTGGCTTGCAGTGAACCTCAAGCGCTGCTCCAGCTCGTCAGGTGTTGCCTCAGAACACCGGGCTGGAGCGAGCGCAGACGGCATGGGCGGAGGTGCAGCGTGCCTGGGAGACAGTGCTGTGGCAAGCGAGGATGCGGGTTCACTTGCCGCAGCGCTCACGTAAGCTGGCTGGGAAACCACTTCTTCGGCAGCCGAACCACAGGAAGGCGCCAAAGTTTCTTATGGCGGGAGGACGACGTGGGCCTCACTGCCGGACCAGAGTGCACAACCAGGGGAGGAGGCGTAGAACGGCGACGAAGGGGACCTGTACCCGGAACTGGAATCGCCAACCTGGATCCATCATAAGCCGACTGCGGCACTGACAGCCCCGCAGAACGGCGCAACGACTTCTCCGCCTCCCGAGACAGGAAAATAAAGAGGTCTATGGAGCTAGCCTGATGCTCCTCTGCGAGGTCCATTGTTGGCGGAAACATTTTGTTACGGTTTGTGAGATATAGGACCCCAGAATGCAGACGAGCAGGCATCGTGATGGTAAGTGAAAAAAGGTTTAATTACAAAAACTCCCACTCAGCAGGAGGCAGGAACAAAACAAACGGGCAGGCAAGACAGGCATGGCATGATCAAAAACAAGACATGATCATGAGAGAAATGTTTCCCCCCCGACTAACTGAACAGGTGTGTATAAATGGAGCATCCAATCATCCTTAATCAACTTGTTTATATTGTACATAGTCCATTAGTCTTCCTTATTCTTTAATTCTGCTTGGTAGTTTAGTTGGATTGGTTTAGCATAGTAAAGAGTTTGTTGATTGAAATATGCTTGACTTTGAGTTGACTTATTTTTGTTAATAAATTCTTGTATTTTAAGAAATTGTGTGAATTAATTCCATATATGTGCAGAGTTTATGCTGTTCAATAATGTCAGAGCTAGGCTCACCTTTTCTATTTTGTCCTAAAACCATTGCCTTACTGGGCTGGTATTCACAGGATAACCCTTAACAGACCCAAATATTATTTGATAAAATATTAATATTAAATAATATTCTCAGATTCATAATTACAACACAAGTGTATAACAAATTTTTATTTCCCACAGATGTCAGTCTTAATAAAATAAAATCAAACACTGGGTTACCAAAGTTTTAACGTTACTTATGGGAAACAGATCTACAAATCATAGGAAAACCTTGCTAATACCCCCAGTGAGAATGTGGTATTTTGTTTATATAAGCCTCGCAAGGCCACATCCTGAAAATCTCTCTAAATGTATGATGTTGATTCCTTCTACAAATTATACTCTTCCACATATAAGACCATTTTCAAAATGGCTTTTGGTATCCTGAAACTATGGGAAAAGTTCCTGTCCTCCAGCCTTCCTTAAACATCATATGTCACAGTATTGTAGAAGTTTGTCTTAAATCAGGCTTCTTTCCAGGTGCGAGCTGTCTGCCATTGACAGGATCCAATCATATAACACCAACCGCTGCGAGGTTAATGGACCAGTAGAGAGGGAAACATCAAAGGTCCGAGCGAAAACAGGGGCCTTTCCAAGGTGCAGGTAACTCAAACAGTGACCACTAACTGCAGACGGGTTCCTAATCCACTAAACGACTCCACTCCTGAGGGGCGTTGACACAAGCCAGTGGTCTACTGCTCCAACGGTCACTGGATAGAAAGAAAGGAGATCACTCCACGAAGGAGAATGGCCCACCAAACCAAAGAGCCGTAAGCTGATCATTGATGAGTGATTGAAGAGGTGGGTAAGGGACACTGTTCTTACAAGGGCCTAATAATCCCGTGGGCAACGCAACGTTTTAAAATAAAATCCTGGTCCGGGACAGAAGAGGATGCCTCAACATCAGTGTATCTTTTCAGTGTATCTACAATTGTGTTATAATGATAATTTTTCCTTTTCACGTTTTCTGCTCAGAAAGTCACAAGGTCTGAAAGAGCTGTTTCAGGAGAAGTGGATCAGCTAGGTCAACTGCTCATCAGACTTTGGTCACTTATTTCAATCTCGCATCTCATAAAATAATGTTGCCAGTTGAAACTAATTTCCATGACAGAAACACCTGGCTGGAGTGGATAACACTTATACAAGTTTCTGCTTTGTTTTATGCATGACTCCCTCACCCATTAATTGTTCCCTTTCCTGCCACTAGTATTAATTATTATTTATTATGTTTTTTTATTTTCTCAATATTCTTTTTAATATTTTTCGTCATGTATTTGTTTAACTGTCCATGCTTTCTTTCTTTTTCTTTTTTTTTTACTCTGTCGTGTCCGGCAGAGTAGCACTCAAAGTTGTTGTCTGAGTTCTAAGAAGAAGCTCAACAAATTTACTTTCACAAGTGGAGCAAAAATGACGCCATACAGGTCCTTCTCAAAATATTAGCATATTGTGATAAAGTTCATTAATTTCCATAATGTCATGATGAAAATTTAACATTCATATATTTTAGATTCATTGCACACTAACTGAAATATTTCAGATCTTTTATTGTCTTAATACGGATGATTTTGGCATACAGCTCATGAAAACCCAAAATTCCTATCTCACAAAATTAGCATATCATTAAAAGGGTCTCTAAACGAGCTATGAACCTAATCACCTGAATCAACGAGTTAACTCTAAACACCTGCAAAAGATTCCTGAGGCCTTTAAAACTCCCAGCCTGGTTCATCACTCAAAACCCCAATCATGGGTAAGACTGCCGACCTGACTGCTGTCCAGAAGGCCACTATTGACACCCTCAAGCAAGAGGGTAAGACACAGAAAGAAATTTCTGAACGAATAGGCTGTTCCCAGAGTGCTGTATCAAGGCACCTCAGTGGGAAGTCTGTGGGAAGGAAAAAGTGTGACAGAAAACGCTGCACAACGAGAAGAGGCGACCGGACCCTGAGGAAGATTGTGGAGAAGGGCCGATTCCAGACCTTGGGGGACCTGCGGAAGCAGTGGACTGAGTCTGGAGTAGAAACATCCAGAGCCACCGTGCACAGGCGTGTGCAGGAAATGGGCTACAGGTGCCGCATTCCCCAGGTCAAGCCACTTTTGAACCAGAAACAGCGGCAGAAGCGCCTGACCTGGGCTACAGAGAAGCAGCACTGGACTGTTGCTCAGTGGTCCAAAGTATTTTTTTGGATGAAAGCAAATTCTGCATGTCATTCAGAAATCAAGGTGCCAGAGTCTGGAGGAAGACTGGGGAGAAGGAAATGCCAAAATACCAGAAGTCCAGTGTCAAGTACCCACAGTCAGTGATGGTCTGGGGTGCCGTGTCAGCTGCTGGTGTTGGTCCACTGTGTTTTATCAAAGGCAGGGTCAATGCAGCTAGCTATCAGGAGATTTTGGAGCACTTCATGCTTCCATCTGTTGAAAAGCTTTATGGAGATGAAGATTTCATTTTTCAGCACGACCTGGCACCTGCTCACAGTGCCAAAACCACTGGTAAATGGTTTACTGACCATGGTATCACTGTGCTCAATTGGCCTGCCAACTCTCCTGACCTGAACCCCATAGAGAATCTGTGGGATATTGTGAAGAGAACGTTGAGAGACTCAAGACCCAACACTCTGGATGAGCTAAAGGCCGCTATCGAAGCATCCTGGGCCTCCATAAGACCTCAGCAGTGCCACAGGCTGATTGCCTCCATGCCACGCCGCATTGAAGCAGTCATTTCTGCAAAAGGATTTCCGACCAAGTATTGAGTGCATAACTGTACATGATTATTTGAAGGTTGACGTTTTTTGTGTTAAAAACACTTTTCTTTTATTGGTCGGATGAAATATGCTAATTTTGTGAGATAGGAATTTTGGGTTTTCATGAGCTGTATGCCAAAATCATCTGTATTAAGACAATAAAAGACCTGAATTATTTCAGTTAGTGTGCAATGAATCTAAAATATATGAAAGTTAAATTTTCATCATTACATTATGGAAAATAATTAACTTTATCACAATATGCTAATATTTTGAGAAGGACCTGTATTACACGGCTTGACATACCTGTAAAAAAACTTTATTGGAAACTGCTCTGGGATCATTTTAATTGCAATGGACATGGAGACGGAAACAAAAAGCAAAAAAAAAGCAAGAAAAAGAGAGAGGTGGGGTAAAAAGAAAAAAAGGAGAGGAAGAGGAAAGAATAGAGGAGAGAAAGAAGGATGAATAGAATACAAGATACTGGAAGACTGCTTCTACACCTGCAGAAACATATATAACAACAGCAATGTTAGCAAATAGTGCACGGTACTAATGAATGCAAGATGTATTTAGTGGTAACTGTGGCGCAATATAGAACATCTGTGTATCTATTAACACCTGAAAGTGTAGGTGTGAGCTTGCTTGTGTATATAAGGTTTCTTTATAAAATTATGCAAGAGTGAGTGTCAGGAGCCACAGACCAGCCCCCCTAAACCTGAGATAGACACGGAGGAGATCCAAAGGCCCCCCAGAGCACGGGAACCCTAAGAGGACCACCTCTGGGACTATCGCAACCCCCACAGAGCAGAGCAGAGCCCCAGGGAGCTGCAGCGATGAGCCCACAGGCCCCACGGGTAACCGTCTACAGGGGAGCACATCCAGCAATGGACCCGAGACCCCCACAAGGGGCAAACCACCACAGATGAGCTCCACCCCAGAAAAGCCGATGAAGACAGATCCACACAGTGCAAGCTCCACACAAAGCCCTTTTCCAAGCTCGCTTGCCGCATCCTGCCCTTCACCACACAGTGCACTGCAATGGCATGGCAAGGGCTGCACACAACGCTACACCGACTTCTGCCCACACACGCAATAGTGCAGACACCACCAAGCACCGTATTCCCAACGCACCCCCCAACCTCACACCAAGGTGGGACAAACGCCCTTAAAAGCAGTTCTATTCTATAAACCTAACTTTTCATACTGTCATAATATTTTGGTTAACTTTTTAAACCATGTAACTTGCACACATTTACAAAAGGCAACAGACTGAAACGTTATTTTTTTAACTATAAAAAAATTGGATTGTTGTAATTACCCTCGAACCCTTATATCATTTTGAGAAGATCATTTCTCTTCGAGGAGGAAAAGACTTTTACAGAATATATTGATTAGTGTTTGGTTAACAGGTCACATATTCTTACATTTAAAATGTTTCTTTGTGTTTATTGTATGTTTGTGAAGATTGCACAATATTTATTTTGAATTTCAGCATAGTCTCAGTAGGGAGGAGGCAAAGAGGGCCTGGAACCAGGCTGAGTGCAACAAAAGAAACCAGCAGAGAACAAAGTAAACCAAGGAGCTTAAAGACTGATGAGTGATGTTGAAACCAGGCAAGTCTAATCAGGGCAATGCAGAACAGCTGAGAAAGAGTATAAGGCAGGTGAACTGAGTTGGATTACACTCAGTAATTTACATTGTAAATTGTAAATTTGTATATTCTGTAATGCAAAAACAGAACAAAAGAGCACAGTGTACCGGAGGCAAATTCCTTGTTTGTATGCATGAACTTGGCAATAAAGCTGATTCTGATTCTGAAAATGATCTACAAATCAAAAAGTCAAAAGTCAAACACCAACAAGAGTAAAAACCAAAAAGTGCAGAGACCCTGAATACGAGAAATAAGTAAGAGCTGAATATTGCAAGAATTTAACAGCAATAACCATGTATAAAACCGACTTAGTCTTGCAGCGCCACGAGGGGACCGGTGCCTATGTCCAGCAGTAATTGGGCAAAAGGCGGGGTCTACCCTGGACAGGGCACCAGTCCATCACAGGGCAACACACTGACACAAGGCAAACAACCATGCACACACACTCATACCTAAGGACAATTTGGACAGACCAGTTAACCTAATAATCTATTTTTGGACTGTGAGGAAGCCTGAGTACCCGAGAGAAGACACACATGCACAGGGAGAAAATGTCATCATAATGCAGAAAGACCCCAAGCCAGGAATCTAACCTGGGATCTTCTTGCTATGATCAGAATGCAAGCACAAAAGCAAACCAAAATGCAAACACCACTTGATTTTCATAGCACCATACAGTTTGTTCTCTTCAACACAAAGCTGGAAAACTATTGTTTTATATTAAATAAAAGTTCATGTTATCTAAGTATAAACAACTGAACGTGTCAGAGATGTGTGTGTTTGTTTTACACTGAATAAAAAGATTTTCTGGTCCCTAGTAAACTCTTAGTATATTATTTTAGTTAATTTAACAGATTTTAACATGTTATTTACTTAAACATATACAGTGTAATTGATTTTAAAGAGTAGTGCTTCTTTTTATAACCACTATAGTCATATGCCAAGAGCTGTGTGCAGGTTGGTGTGTATGTGTGTTTCTCCTCACCTTGCACCTTGCAGGGTATAAGTGGCAGATGTGCTCCCTCAGCTGCAGCTCATCAAGCCTAACCAGGAGGAGCATAAAGAGGAGCAGACTGTGAAGCAGATGCCAGAATGTTTTGCTCACATGCGTGGTAATCAGGCCTACCTTTATTGTGCCATTGTGTTGTGTCATACGCCTTTTCTCTAATACCAGATTTGCTGGTCACTATATTCTACTTTTCTTATGATAGCCTCTATATTCACATGCAAGATCAGTCAGAGAAAAGGGAGTAACGTATAATATTGTTACCGTTTAAATACTGGTGTTCTTCATCCCAGGTCATTTACTCGAAAATTTGTAAAAATGCAAAGACAAACATTAGAGAGAATTTCAGAATACACTACCTCTTGTTAACTGATAAGATACTGTCTCTGGGAACATGAGCTGAGTGTTTATTTGAATAAGTCCTTGCTTTAATTCATGAAGTGCCCTACAAAACCTTGGCCTACCTTCTGGCGTGTTGTAACCTGAAACAATGCAATATAATGTTGACTACGCAGTTACGTTTTGTTGTAAAGCAACATGTTTTCAATGACTGTTTAGTCAGTAGATAGTTTTGACCCATATACTGGATGAAAGAACATGGCAAAGATACAATATATATCTGTTCTTTGTGTCATTACATGTTACCATTATGAAGTGCTTGAGATGCTCATTAGTTGACATATTACTCCTAAAATCTTCCAGCTGTTACAAAATGTGAAATATGCTAAGTTCTTTCTCTCTTCATTCAATACATTTCTTGCATATATTTTAGGTTTTTCTTTTTTTTTTTTCTGGTTTACATGGCAGTTTAAATCCAAGCATTCAGAGCATTTTATATATTGTAGGCTATAACAAGGTCATTTTGGCCAAGGTCATCATAATATATTCTATATCCAGAATGTCCATGCATGCAAAATCATTGTCCATGTCCATGCATTACTTAAAGTGATCTAAAATTATTTTTTTAATGATGGTCTTTGTGTGCAAAATAAACATGTTCTGTTTCAGGTATGCCACATTTATTTGTTGCAAACCTGAAACAGAACATGATTATTTTGAACACATAAACCATCATTAAAAAAATTATGAAATGGTGACATGGATGTTCAAAGACTGTAATTATAAATCAGACAGACAGAACCTTTATTTCAGATTCAAGGTCCAGCAACAAAAACAGGATATAAAACAACCATATGACACAAATACATACAGTACCTTGTGAAAGTATTCGGCCCCCTTGAACTTTTCAACCTCTTGCCACATTTCAGGCTTCAAACATAAAGATATAAAATTCCAATTTTTTGTGAAGAATCAACAACAAGTGGGACACAATCATGAAGTGGAATGAAATTTGTTGGATGTGTCAAACTTTTATAACAAATAAAAAACTGAAAAGTGGGGCTTGCAATATTATTCAGCCCCTTTACTTTCAGTGCAACAAACTGACTCCAGAAGTTCAGTGAGGATCTCTGAATGATCCAATGTTGTCCCAAATGACTGATGATGATAAATAGAATCCACCTGTGTGTAATCAAGTCTCCGTATAAATGCACCTGCTCTGTGATAGTCTCAGGGTTCTGTTCAAAGCGCAGAGAGCATCATGAAGACCAAGGAACACACCAGGCAGGTCTGAGATACTGTTGTGGAGAAGTTTAAAGCCGGATTTGGATACAAAAAGATTTCCCAAGCTTTAAACATCCCAAGTAGCACTGTACAAGCAATCATATTGAAATGGAAGGAGTATCAGACCATTGCAAATCTACCAAGACCCGGCTGTCCCTCTAAACTTTCATCTCGAACAAGAAGAAGACTGATCAGAGATGCAGCCAAGAGGCCCATGATCACTCTGGATGAACTGCAGAGATCTACAGCTCAGGTGGGAGAGTCTGTCCATAGGACAACAATCAGTCGTACACGGCACAAATCTGGCCTTTATGGAAGAGTGGCAAGAAGAAAGCTATTTCTCAAAGATATCCATAAAAATTCTCGTTTAAAGTTTGCCACAAGCCACCTGGGAGACACACCAAACATGTGGAAGAAGGTGCTCTGGTCAGAAGAAACCAAAATCCAACTGTTTGGCTACAATGCAAAACGATATGTTTGGAGTAAAAGCAACACAGCTCATCACCCTGAACACACCATCCCCACTGTCAAACATGGTGGTGGCAGCATCATGGTTTGGGCCTGCTTTTCATCAGGAGGGACAGGGAAGATGGTCAAAATTGATGGGAAGATGGATGGGGCCAAATACAGGACCATTCTGGAAGAAAACACATTGGAGTCTGCAAGAGACCTGAGACTGGGATGGAGATTTATCTTCCAACAAGACAATGATCCAAAACATAAAGCCAAATCTACAATGGAATGGTTCACAAATAAACGTATCCAGGTGTTGGAATGGCCTAGTCAAAGTCCAGACTTGAATCCAATCGAGAATCTGTGGAAAGAGCTGAAGACTGCTGTTCACAAACGTCTCCATCCAACCTCACTGAGCTCGAGCTGTTTTGCAAGGAAGAATGGGCAAGAATTTCAGTCTCTCAATGTGAAAACTGATAGAGACAAACCCTAAGCAAGGGTGGCGCTACAAAGTATTAACGCAAGGGGGCCGAATAATATTGCACACCCCACTTTTCAGTTTTTTATTTGTTAAAAAAGTTTGACACATCCAATAAATTTCATTCCACTTCACAATTGTGTCCCAATTGTTGTTGTATCTTCACAAAAAATTTGAATTTTATATCTTTATGTTTGAAGCCTGAAATGTGGCAAAAGGTTGAAAAGTTCAAGCGGGCCAAATACTTTCACAAGGCACTGTATCTGCAGTCATCAAAAACATTTACCTAAAATGTGATTCCTGTGTTCCCACAACTGAGAATAGTATCATGTAGAGGTTTTCTAAGTCCATAAGACAGAACTAATCATTTTTATTGGTGCTTCTAATGCTTTTGATCATGTGAATCACAGTAAACTGTTTTTTAAACTGATCCATTGAGGGGTACTGCTGTACATTGTGAGACTCCTGGCTTACTGGTATGCTCACCAGACTATGCAGGTAAAAGGGGGCTGAAGTGTATTATCCCCATTTGGTGCCTGCAATGGTGTGAGGCGGGGGGATCCTGTCACCTGTTTCTGTATGGATTTTATTTTATGGATGATCTCTCTCAGAGACTAAAAATACTTAACCCTGGATGTTTTATTGGAAATCTTTTAGTGAATCATATTATGTATGCCGACGATCTTGTGGTTTTTAGTGCTGGTCTTCGACAGCTGTTGCAGTAATGTACTGTGTATGACGTACAGCATTATTGTAGATAGGAATCTGAGAATATTATTTAATATTAATATTTTAATATTTTACCAAATAATATTCCGGTCTGTTAAGGATTGTCCTGTGAATACCAGCCCTATCAAGGCGATGGTATTAGGACAAAATAGAAAGGTGTGAGACGAGCTCTGACATTATTGAACAGCATAAACTCTGCACACATATGGAATGAATTCACACAATTTCTTAAAATACAAGAATTTATTAACAAAAATAAGTCAACTTAAAGTCAAACATATTTCAATCAACAAACTCTTTACTATGCTAAAACAATCCAACTAAACTACCAAGCAGAATTAAAGAATAATGAAGACTAATGGACTATGTACAATATAAACAAGTTGATTAAAGATGATTGAAAATTATGACCAAAAAGAGTGATGCAACATTACCATGCAATGTTTATGTTTGAGAACCAAGGATTATCTTGAAGGATCTGGAAATGAAGTTAAGTTAGTTTTGGAACTAACTTAGAAAATAATCAGCAACATTTAGACAACCATTCACAATGCAAGATCAGATTAAATATTATTTTAATAAAATAATGTTTTAAATAATGATCTGCTGAATAAAACCAACCTTCTGAATGACTAATTCTCAACGGTGTCTCATTAACTGCCTTTATTTATTAAAATAATATTTGAAGAAATATTATTGAGTATTTTGGAAAAGAGCCAAATCTTTCTGGAGAAATGGGGCTTAATGGTGTTTACTTAGTTATCAACTCTAGTAAATGATGTTCAGGGACTATTATTCACTAGCTTGAAAACTAACAACCTTTCTGTTGACTAGCCTTAATGCTAGCACACGTGTTCTTACCGGCTGGCCGTTGGGCTAACAAAGAAGCTAGCTAAAGTGCTAAGCTAGAAGATAGCTTAGCACCAGAATCAACACATACCTTTAAAATACCAGGGTTAAAATGCATAAGCGCGGACGGCGCGTTATGAGCAATGTTCTGGTTAAAACCACCCTTTTAATAAAGTTTATCTTAGCTTTAAAACATACAAAGAACACGAACCGGCCTGTGTGCTACAGGTAGCATGCTAGCACCAAGATAGCCGAGTTCCACAAAACAAACTTCATAACATGTAGTTTAGTTGGATTGTTTTAGCAAAGTAAAGAGTTTGTTGATTGAAATATGTTTGACTTTGAGTTGACTTATTTTTGTTAATAAATTCTTGTATTTTAAGAAATTGTGTGAATTCATTCCATGTGTGTGTAGAGTTTATGCTGTTCAATAATGTCAGAGCTAGGCTCACCTTTTCTATTTTGTCCTAATACCATCGCCTTACTGGGCTGGTATTCACAGGACAATCCTTAACAGACCCAAATATTATTTGATAAAATATTAATATTAAATAATATTCTCAGATTCATAATCCCAACAACATTTAATTTCAAATTACACAAATACAAATTCAGTCGGAGCAATTCAAATTCAGTTACTGATGGCGCAATCTTCTTCCCATAGTATTCAACATACAGGTCCTTCTCAAAAAATTAGCATATTGTGATAAAGTTCATTATTTTCTATAATGTAATGATGAAAATTTAACATTCATATATTTTAGATTCATTGCACACTAACTGAAATATTTCAGGTCTTTTATTGTCTTAATACGGATGATTTTGGCATACAGCTCATGAAAACCCAAAATTCCTATCTCACAAAATTAGCATATTTCATCCGACCAATAAAAGAAAAGTGTTTTTAATACAAAAAACGTCAACCTTCAAATAATCATGTACAGTTATGCACTCAATACTTGGTCGGGAATCCTTTTGCAGAAATGACTGCTTCAATGCGGCGTGGCATGGAGGCAATCAGCCTGTGGCACTGCTGAGGTCTTATGGAGGCCCAGGATGCTTAGATAGCGGCCTTTAGCTCATCCAGAGTGTTGGGTCTTGAGTCTCTCAACGTTCTCTTCACAATATCCCACAGATTCTCTATGGGGTTCAGGTCAGGAGAGTTGGCAGGCCAATTGAGCACAGTGATACCATGGTCAGTAAACCATTTACCAGTGGTTTTGGCACTGTGAGCAGGTGCCAGATCGTGCTGAAAAATGAAATCTTCATCTCCATAAAGCTTTTCAACAGATGGAAGCATGAAGTGCTCCAAAATCTCCTGATAGCTAGCTGCATTGACCCTGCCCTTGATAAAACACAGTGGACCAACACCAGCAGCTGACACGGCACCCCAGACCATCACTGACTGTGGGTACTTGACACTGGACTTCTGGCATTTTGGCATTTCCTTCTCCCCAGTCTTCCTCCAGACTCTGGCACCTTGATTTCCGAATGACATGCAGAATTTGCTTTCATCCGAAAAAAGTACTTTGGACCACTGAGCAACAGTCCAGTGCTGCTTCTCTGTAGCCCAGGTCTGGGGAATGCGGCACCTGTAGCCCATTTCCTGCACGCGCCTGTGCACGGTGGCTCTGGATGTTTCTACTCCAGACTCAGTCCACTGCTTCCGCAGGTCCCCCAAGGTCTGGAATCGGCCCTTCTCTACAATCTTCCTCAGGGTCCGGTCACCTCTTCTCGTTGTGCAGCGTTTTCTGCCACACCTTTTCCTTCCCACAGACTTCCCACTGAGGTGCCTTGATACAGCACTCTGGGAACAGCCTATTCATTCAGAAATTTCTTTCTGTGTCTTACCCTCTTGCTTGAGGGTGTCAATAGTGGCCTTCTGTACAGCAGTCAGGTCGGCAGTCTTACCCATGATTGGGGTTTTGAGTGATGAACCAGGCTGGGAGTTTTAAAGGCCTCAGGAATCTTTTGCAGGTGTTTAGAGTTAACTCGTTGATTCAGATGATTAGGTTCATAACTCGTTTAGAGACCCTTTTAATGATATGCTAATTTTGTGAGATAGGAATTTTGGGTTTTCATGAGCTGTATGCCAAAATCATCCGTATTAAGACAATAAAAGACCTGAAATATTTCAGTTAGTGTGCAATTAATCTAAAATATATGAATGTTAAATTTTCATCATGACATTATGGAAAATAATGAACTTTATCACAATATGCTAATATTTTTAGAAGGACCTGTATGCAATTAGTGATGTGTAAGAAGTTAAAGGCTGTATTTGTAAGTTAAAGCTAACAGCCCTTAAATGCTATTTTTGTCCGTCTGTTGGTCCATTCATCGATCCATTGTCTATATCGTCTATGCCTGCTTGTCCGTGCAGGGTCGCAAGGGAACTTGTGCCTATCTTCAGAGGTGACCCTGGACAGGTCATCAGTCCATCACAGGGCAACACGAAGACACAAAGGTCAAACAACCATACAGTACATAGGTTTGTGTGACACCCAAGAGCAATTTAGAGAGACCAAGTAACCTATGAGTTAAGTTGTTGGACTGTGGGAAGAAGCTGAATGACCTGAGGAGAAGCAACGCGTACACAAGTAGAACATGCAAACTCCCTGCAGAAAATCTCCAGGCCAGGACTCAAACCAAGTACCTTCTTGCCGCAGGGCAACAGTGCTAGCAAATGCACCACCGTTTGCTCACAGTGCACAACGTCATTTCCTTTAAGTCAAAATATTTTTAAGTCAAAACATTTTTTTCATGTTTTTGTTTTTACTTTGGGATCAGTTTTTTCTATTGAGGTCTAATGTACTGGAAGTGTAAGTAGTACATAGATCAACCGCCTAAAAGTTTCTGCATAAGGAATGGTCTGAATTTGGACATAAACATAAATTTGGTCAAAGCAGCTCGATGCTGGAACCAATGCAAGAGCAGCAACTTACATCCTGAACTGCGCTGTAAAATGTCACATGCTGGTATTGCTGTTCAATGTGTCTATAAGACGGGCTTGGTTGCTGTCTACTGTTGTAAGAACTGTGAGGGCAGAAACTATTTCTGACACTGATGTCACACATGACTCTTATCACTCCCAGGACTAGCACCGTTTTTGGAAAAGACCAGTTTAATAAATGTGAGTATTAGAGCCAGTTTTACTTAAATTCTTATCTCTACAGCTGACATCTATTTGGCGAAAAAGTTTTCTTGATCCTCAAATTTGGCATGGACACTGATCACAGCAACAACATAACCTGTTATAACATTTTAGTATGTTTAGCTTGAGATGTCTTCAACAAAAGTTAATTTATTTTGTAGGATTTTTGTTTTGTAGATTTTTACTGAAACTAATTTAGTTTTCTTTTTTCATACTCAGGACATCCAAGCAGATGACATACCAAGAGAAGTGGAGAAATGCACCATGGGTATTTATGTGTCAACAAGGAGTGTTACAAAAAAGCACGTTTATGAAGATGCTGGAATATCTGTCAACCATGTGATCATCATGAAGGGCCTTGGATTGTGTGTAGCTATGTTGGGAGTTATCTATGCGCTCAACCTGACCTACTCCAATGAACTGAGATGTTACTGGTTTTATTGTTAGATGCATTTATTCAGAAAGGTGGTAATGTGAATTAATGGGGAAAAGCTGTCCCAAGAGTCCTGCAGCTTAAAAACAAAATGGCCTCTGGACAACAGGAGCACTGGAGCTAAATTCTTGGAAACCACTAAGATGCTTCCTGAATTAAAGCACATTGAAAAAACATTGAGTGGAAAAAACATTTTGACACTTGAAACCAGAGAACTGATGAAGTAAAACCAACAATGCTAGACTCAAATCGCTGCTTGATGGCAGTTTATTAGAATTTAATTACAGTTATCACTTTTTTTATTAACTTTTGTACAGTTCTGTGTTTAAAGTAATGGTGCAAGGCACTTTTGTGTATAAATTTGAGTTTAATTTTTCACTTAGAATTACATCTCTGATGTTGAGATCTGACCCATATCATTACTTCTAGGACTGGTTGTTCTTTGTCCTAAACGGACCTCTAGGCTGTACGTTTCTCATGTCAAGTTGCAGGGTAAATCTAGGGTTTATCAAACCTAGTTTTGATGGTAATTAGAAGTTTTATTCTATTTCTCAGCATTGATGACACTTAAAAACACCGTCTAAATCCTGACTCCATTGGACAAAAGGTTATTCACAAAATTAGGAATTAGAAATAATCTAGAGATCAACAATCAGCTCTAAAAGTTGGATCACTGCTTGTGAATGCATGTTAAGAAACCTAAGTTTATTCAATATTTTGCCATTTCTTTGTCACCCTAATAACTAGTTACCTAAAACAATCAAAAAGTCCAAATCTATGCACTGTTAAATACATGTTTATTTTTCTTCAGTCTTCACTGTATAATATGATTTGATTTAGGTCTTTTTGCCATTTTGCGACAGTTATAAGTATGGAAAATATGGTGCTGATCACCTTTTCTATATGCATTTGTTACTTAGTGAAAACAAGCAGTTCTGTTGATTGGGTCATAAATACAGTCACTCGCATTTTAAGTTAGCTAATTGGGTTATTACAGGTTTTAGATATGCTTAAAGCCCATTTCATTTTAAACAGTTTCTTCCATAAAAGTGTCAGGAAATGTCAGCTGTCCTGTTGTGAGGAGACTTCTTGGTAGATGTTTAAGTTCAGTCTGCCCTAAAGAGAGTATTGTCATTTTATTGGTGCTGTTGAATAAGAATTTAATAAGTGTAAATGTGTTACAAAGTTTCAATTTAGATACAGTTTGAAATCTCTTTGATTCAAGATTCCTTGTACTGGATGTCAAATTTGACAATACATTTTTCACAATGCATTATACAGATTTCTTTATTTTTCTTAAAGAATAAGGTCTTAAACGATTACTACAGTAAAGCTAAGTTTAATAAGGCATTTAATACATCTCTATGTAGTTTTAAGGAAAATGTAAACTGAAAATAAACTGTATTGTACAATTAATGCGAGTTTAGTTGGAGTTACAAAGAATATTTAAGTAAAATAAACTTGAAAATATATTTTAAATATAATCAAATTCTATCCTTTTGGTCTGCTTAAGTAATGTAGACTAAAAAGTATTTTGTTTAGTCAGTCAGTCATTTTCTACCGCTTATTCCATAGTGGGTTTGTTTAACAACTTTCTAAATGTAATTACAGTGAACAAAACCTTTTTTCAGCATGCTTTACAAGAGCATAACATAAAACAACGCCACCAGGTTCCTGCTTTTCATTTTTAGTTTCCTGAAAAACATGAAAGTTCAACTTTGATGCCAATAACCGGTTCTGTGGAGAGTTGGTGACGGTAACCTGCCATGGATGCAGTCAGGCTGTTTAACAAAACATCACAGTTTGTCCAATAACTTTTACGTATATTGTATGCCGAAGGTTACAGCAAATTGTCAGTTTAACGCGTTTTTTGACATATTTAACTGTTGTTTTTTTTTTCTTTACTTGGGGTTTAGTTCATTTAGTGAAACTAAAAACAGGTCTTTTGGAAAATTGTAGCACAGGTTGTCCTGTGCACAGCATGAAGTATTTAAAAATATTTTTTGACAAGCTAACATTTCTTCCTTAAACCCCCTCCCCCCTCAATATCATTGAAAAGGCTTTATAATTTGTAGATCTCACTGAATGTGGTCAGTCCCACACTGAAAGAAATTGCTAAAAATCTGTTCTTTTCCTTCCCAAAGAAATGCTGTTTCTGCCTAAAATGACTCTGTTTCACTCAGAGGAATTATATTTTATAGATCTTGCTGAGTTAAGAGGGAACAGTAGTCATCTTGCAATCTGAAAGTTGTGGGTTCGATTCCAGCTTCCTCCTGCCACATGTTGATGTGCCCCTGGGCAAATACTTAACCTCAAATGTATTGGTGTATGAATGCGTGCGACTGGGTGAATGTGGCTCTAGTGTAAAGTGCTTTGAGTGGCTGGTACGATGGTCAAGGTGCTATATAAATTCAGTCAATAAACCATACAATGAAAGATTCTGCATTTTAACGGTACTTTACGTCCATCTTCTAGGTAGCTATCATCATCCCATTCAGAAATCGTTATGAACACCTGAGCCACTGGCTGCATTACCTCCATCCGATCCTCATACGACAGCAGCTGGACTACAGTGTGTACGTCATCAACCAGGAGGGAGACGGAGTGTTTAACAAGGCTAAACTGATGAATATTGGACACACTGAAGCCCTGAAGGAGTATGATTATGAGTGTTTTGTCTTTTCTGATATAGACCTGGTACCTCTCAATGATCGGAACCTCTACAGATGTTCTGATAAGCCAAGACACTTATCTGTTGCTGTAGACAAGTTTAACTTCACATTACCCTACAACACCATCTTTGGTGGGGTCACAGCGTTGTCCAGAGAGCAGTTTTTGAAAGTTAACGGCTTTTCAAACACGTTCTGGGGCTGGGGGGGTGAGGACGACGATCTATACCAGCGGATCGTTTTCCGAGGAATGTCCATATCCCGACCAGACTCTGTCATCGGAAGGTACAAGATGATCAAGCATGGAAGAGATTTGCACAATGATCGTAATCCAAATAATGTTCAGAAACTGAAAGAAACGCCTCAAACTATTGACAGAGATGGACTTAATTCTCTCAGTTATACAGTCAGGAAGATTAGGAAGGATTTATTGTACACATTTATTACTGTAGATGTTCAGACTCCAGCAGGCTGATCACCAACTCTGAGTCCTGGTCTTTAGTTGAACAATGATTCAATTAAGTTTGTCCCACAGCTTACATTTTCGATCAAAACAAAAGTTAACATTCATGTAAAACTCTTTTTTAGTTTCACCAACATGCAACTAAGATAAGAAACAGTGTTTATGTTGATTGAGACTCTTATTCCTGTGGGGGCTCAAACCCACTAAACCTGAAGTAGGTTTTGGTCTATAAGCTGATGAAAGTTGTTTTTTCAGTTTCAGTGTACAAATAAATCTGGTGCATGGAGGAATCCATTTTCATCTGTTTCACCAATCCTCTTCATTTGCTTTCTGTTTTTTCAGTAATCTTCTCAATAAGTACTTTGAGAGTTGTTCTCAGATAAACATTATGGTGCCTGGTGGGTCTGGCGGCTACAACCAGCGATGGATCTCAGATCACAGAGGTACACTTGAGTGAAGCCTTGAAGGAAACCAGTTAAAGCACATAAATAAACATCAACATAATCAAGTACAGACAAAAAAAGTACCTGTTATCTCTCCAGAATAAATGTCCAAAACATTTTAATTTGGCTGCTAAAACTTCAACTCCAAACAGCCCAACCCTTATCTGTTCCTCTGAACTGAACATTTTTTAATTTTGTCTATTCTGGTCACTTCCAATTCAGGTCAGAACATCTTCATCCTTGCAGCCTCCAACTCAGCGTTCTCTCCTTTAAAATAAAATAATGTTTTCAACACAGACCATCCGTGACAGCGGCATTAATGGCAGTATTGGAACTTCGCTCTCTTGTACTTTGTTTTTGAGTGTTTAATCTGCCCTCTGCCACCATTCTGTGTTCAACTTCACAAGAGAGGAACTCATAAACATCAGACAGTCTTCTCTGGGCATTTTTCTTCATTTATTATTGACCCTAACTTCACTGAGATCTTGAGTGGTGGTGCAGCGGTTAGTGTTGGGGCACTTTTGAAGGTTCGGCAAGAAGGACTCTGCGCACCCTTACCCTCAGTCCACCTGGCTAATGTTCTCTCTATGGCTAACAAATTTGACAAATTGCAGCTTCTGGACTTGTGTTACAGAGGATTAAAGGTTATTTAAGTGGCAGAAAGCACGAGCTAACTGGAGGATGTGAGTTCACAGTGTTTGGACATTGCTTGTGGGGTTCTGCAAGGGTCAGTTTTAGGTCTTAAATTCTTTATATCATATGTAAACAACATTTGCAAAATATCTGAACCTATTAAATATGTAGTATTTGGTGATAAAACTACATTTTTCAGTGTCACCAAGGAAATGAAAAAGCTAAAAATATGGTTCTAATTGCAACAAACTGTCTTTAATTTGAGCAAAACCACAATAATGTTTTTTGGGAACTTTAAAACAGACAAGGAAGTGAAAATGCAGATAAATTAATTGAATGTTGAAATGATGTATGAAGTCAAATGTCTTGGTTTTATTGATGATAAACTGAACTGGAAACCTCACATCAGATTCGTTCAACGTAAAATATCAAAATAAACAAATATTTATATCTGAGCCCTGCAAGCCCCGCCTCCTGCCATAAACTGCTGGAGATCAGCTTCCCTGCAACCACTATGGAAGAAGCGGTATAGAAAATGACTGACTCTGTCACGGTTCTGTCACGGTTTACTTGGAATTGGACCCCAGAATGCAGACGAGCAGGCAGCGTGATGGTAAGTGAAAAAAAAAAGGTTTAATAATAAAAACTCACATTCAGCAGGAGGCAGGAACAAAACAAACGGGCAGGCAAGACAGGCATGGCATGATCAAAAAAAAGACAAGACTTGGTTAGAGAACTAGATATGAGAGCTGGTCATGAGCATGAGAGTGAAAGATGTTTCCGAGAAGACTAACAGAACAGGTGTGAATATATGGCGTGAAAACCAGGTGAAGTAAGGAGACAGATTAACTTGAAGCAGGTGAACTGAATAAACTTAATTAACAGAACAAAACGTGACTGGAGCAAAACAGAGACTGTTGAACACAAACTAGAAAAACATGAAGCAAAAGCATAACCAGATCTGAAAACCAAACTTGACAAAACATGAACAAGACGACAAAACAAAAGCATGACCAGGAAAATAAACAGAAACATGATTCAAAACTTGAACAGTGAAAAACATAAGGAAAAACCTGGATCATACTAAACAACTATTTATACAATCAAAATGATAAAAACCTACTGACATAGTTAAACTACAAGCAGCTCTAATAATGTATAAAGCAAAAAAAATCACAGGTTGGAGGTTTCTCTGGGCATCTCCCACTGGGAGGAAACACTGGAAGTCACTACAGGGATCTTCTGGCCTGGGAATGTTTAGGATCCCCCAGAACAAGCTGGGGAGTGTTGCTGGGGAGAAGGATGTCCTGGACCTGTAAAACCAATGATCATGATTTATTTTAAGAAACTATCTTGACAACTGTACAATTATTATAAAAATAGCAAGATACCAAGATTATGCATTTCCAATGCAGAATTTCACAAAAACACAAAGTTGTAAAAAATATGCAAAACCACAAAATACCACTGGACCATCTGGGTCATTAAATATCGGAGGGAACCTTTGGGTCAGACTGTAGACAGCCAAACAACGAGGCTGACACAAAGATCTGAGTTTCACGCTGAATTGGTATGATTCGAAAGTATTTATATTCCAGTTTGATCTTTTCCACCTGATTGATTTCTTCATGTTTGCCTCCCAAATATTCTGCTGGTCTCTCCTCAGTTATGTGACATGCCAGCACAGCAACCATACAGACAGAAAACCTAATCCATCTTTACATACATTAAACACCCCACAAATGACAGAGTGAAGGACTTTATTTATTTTCTTGTGCATCTCTAATTGGATGCTGCATTAACATGATTGATTTCCTAACATATAATTACGAGGTAGCCATACAGAACAAAATAAACTGAACTGAACAAAAAATGTGGATTTAAAACACGGACAAAAACCCAAATAGTCCTAATCCGTTTATGAAGGCATCATAAACGTTGTTCAGGATCAATGCTTCCGGTGCTTTTATTAAGTTGGCATGGTTGCAATGCGAACTAGCCACTAGGGGGCAGTTCTGAATTAGCTTCTGAATTTAAAAGAAAATTGCAAACACGTTGAAGGTGGAGGAAATCTTGAAGTTGGGCGGATGTCAGGGCACGGCTCCAAAGATTTACCAGAAGTTGTTTTCTGGCCGAATCTGAGGTGTGATTTGCATAAACGTGCGCTGTTATTTTTTCCCAAAAGGTCCCGGTTTTATTTCATATGTTGTGGAATAATTTTTGTCTTCTTTCATAAACCACTTCCTTGCTTCAACATACCTGATGTGGAGCCATGTGCTCTACAACCCCAGGTCTGCTACAAACATCGTTACCAGTCAAACAGGATCTGACCACAAAGATTTTTGTTCATCAGCTTCCTTCATTCCATTCCACTTCCATCTGAGGTGTCAGGAAGGACTTTGTATCTTTGCAAAGGTAGACTATTTGTATTACTATCGTTATCCTTAAGCCTCGAATGAAACAGAAATGAGAAAACACAAAACTTCCCAAAAAACTTGGATATCACCCAACTTAGCTGTAGGACAGACCCTTTATGCTGTATATCAGTCTTTTAATAACTATGATGGGCTGTGCTCCTCTGGTTTTCAAACCATGACTTTCTGAACTGTCGGCTGTTATTCTCCCTCGGTGTAAAATGAAACATTTAGGAAGATCACAGTGGACCAAAGCAGTGCTGTTCTCCCAAAGCATGAGGACACTGCTAACTCTCCCCTCCAATACCCTGGTATAGGTCTTACCAGGGGGACTGAGGAGTGTGATCCCCCTGTAGTTGGAACACACGCTCCGGTCCGCCTTGCTCTGAAGGTGGACCAACAACTCGTTCTGGCAGTCCAAAGGCACTGTCCCCGACTGCCACGCAGTGTTGAAGAGGCATGTTAGCCATGATAGCCCCACAACATCCAGGGACTTGAGGTACTTAGGTCGGATCTCATCCACCCCCAAAGCCCTGCCACAGTGGAGCTTTTTGACCACTTCTGTGACTTCAGCCTGGTTGATGAATAAGTCTGACTCCGAGTTCCCAGTCTCTGCTTGGAGCCTGACCAGTAGTCTTTCTCCATGGCGTCACCAAACTCCTCCCAGGCCCGGGTTTTTGTCGCCACGACAGACCTCCGCTTCCTGATTCTCTTTGCACCGGTCCTTCATGGTTCCCTGTGCAGATGGTGGGCCCACTGGGGGATGGCCTCGCATCTCTTGTTGTAATACTCCTCATGAAGTCGTCGGAATCACTCTTTTTCTGACCCGTAGCCCAGGACTTGTTTACCATGGGAGACCCTACCAGGGGCATTTAAGCCCCAGACAACATAGCCTATAGGATCATTCGAGCACTCAAACCCCTCCACCACGTTAAGGTGGCGGTTCAAGGAGGGGTTATATTAACTTGTGAATTTAGAATGAAAGACAACCTACTTATTGCTTATATGAAGTTTATTATTATGTATGTAATGTGAGATTTAAGCTCTCATAAAAATCATTTAGCATAAAATTATGGGGTGCCATTTGTAAAGTTACACAGACAAAAATTAACAGCAATATTTTCGGTTACTTAGCCATACTGTAGTCCAGCATTAGAGAACCAAATGCATGGACTAGTACTACAGCTTCACTCCTGGACAGGTAGCCTTGGTAAAGCACCTATATTTTCAAATATCAACTGATTTGATACACGGCCAAATGCCCAATTAGCCTGAATTAGGTCTGGTTTTAACATAAAACAGTTCTACTGTAATGAATGAGAACTTCTGGCTGACTGATTTTTATTCTAGCCTCTAAAATGCCAGAACATTCATGAAAGATAATTTGTTGAAGGTTTATAGGAAGATCCAGAGTTAAGATGTGTCCTGTCTATTAATACACAACACTAAATGACCTATTCATCAGGGAAAACACTGACGGAGACGGAAACAAAAAGAAAAATAGAAAGAAGCAAGAAAGAGAGAGAGGTGAGGATAAAAGGAAAAAGGGAGATAAGGCGTAAAGAACAGAGGAGAGAAAGAAGGATGAAGAGAATACAAGATAACACCCTAGCAGTCTGCTTCTGCACCTGCAGAAACTCATATATTACAACAGCAATGTTGCCTAAACGTCTACGGTTTTAATAAATGCCAGATGTATTTAGTGGCATCTGCAGATCAATATAGAACATCTTTGTATCTGTTAACACTAGAATCCAAACACCTGTGGGTGTATGCGTGAGCGCGCTTGTGTAAATAGGGTTTATCCTATAGCGAGTGTAAGGAGCCACATACCTGCCCCCTAAGACCTGAGACAGACACTGAGGAGATCTGAGCCACAGACATCCAAAGGCCTCCCAGAGCAAGGACTCCCAACCGCAGCCAAGACCCCAACCAGGAGGCCCGCTCTTGCTACCAGTCTCCAATCTAAAGACGCCAAGTAGCCAAACCTATCTACGCCCGCTCAAATGTGGAGTTGGTGCACGTTGTCGTACAGTGCCCCCCCGCAGAGCTCTCAATGTCTACCTGCAACTTAACATTTAGAGGTGGGTGCAGGCACCAGAGGTGGGGTTATTAAAATAGACCCCCCTCTGGATGCCATCAAGTGTGCCCTCCCACAAGGCGCTACATGTGCATGTCATGAAAATGTTATAAGTGAGGGTATCTAAGTTTTACAAAAAACGAGGGCCCAGGCCACCATGGAACCGTGGAGAAGGCCCTACATGAGTGGTACTGTGATGGAGCGGGCAGGGAACGGTGTCCAAGGATGGCATAGGTGTCAGGCTACAGAGCTGTGCACAGGTTTGTTGTGTTGTGTTGTGTTGTGTTGTGTTGTGTTGTGTTGTGTTGTATTGTGTTGTGTTGTGTTGGGTGCAGTTCTCATTTTCTTCACAGGGTGTGACAGGCAAACGCAGCCGCACAGCTGTTCAGCATCAGCAGCAATCAAGGGAGAGCTTCAAATGCTGCCCGGACCTTGGAGGAGGTGTCAGATTGTCTGCTCACCTAGAGTGGGAATCAGACCCACAGACCTCACTCTACTCTTGCTTGTGTTCTGAACAAACCCAAGTCTTATCTGACTATGTTTCCCTTCCTCAAGGTTGCTGTCAGAAAGATCCTGTCCTGGATTACCCGTTGTGGTTCTGCCTCCTATCTGGTCGGTCAACGCTTAAGTGAATTTACCGCAACTATGTGACCTCCCTGGATTTCCTGGATCTGCTGGTAGTGTTGCTGCTTGCTTCCACATCCTGCCTGTTCACCCTCCTACACCATTCTCCATCTGGAGGAACTGCTCACACAGCACAACGATCTGTCAACCTCAGTCTCCGTGGCTTACTTATCTCCTCCAGGAACTCTCTTCTCCACTTCCAAGTAAGAGTTCAATTCTATCAACAACAATCAGTCATCATCTCCCTTACTAACCATCCTCTCCCTCCTACTGCGCTGGCCTTCTGAGACCTGACACCTACTGGATCCTGAGTAAACCTGTGCTTTCAATAGACTTGTTCAAACTTTATCCCTGTTTCTGTAATTGTGCTTGCTCTAGAGTCCCCTGTTTCTGATAGAATATGACAAAGGGAAGGACTGGGGGCACAATGCTCCAATAGGCACCCCCATTCGGCGAGTTCCAACAGAGAGAGGCACCGGCACATCCACTGAGCCCAAGGCTAGGGATAGGCACAGAGCTCTGAGACCCGACCGAAAACTGATCCTGAAGTGGCCCTCCAGCCTGACACTGGATCACAGCCACAACCAGGCCGGCAGAGCAGGAAATCATGCCTAACATCAACACAGAAATAGCCAATAAGCCAAAATTTGAAGGATTTTCAGCATTACCTATGTTATACAGAGAGCTACCGCTGGCATAAAGATGAAGTGTAGTCGTTGTGTTATTGAGATAAATTATTGATTATGGCGAAAGACGCTCGAAAATATATTCAATCGTGAAAATAAGACGTCTAATAGTGGTCTGATCACCCTCTCCTGATGGAGATTTCTGCAGAGTATGTGCGGTCCAACGTCTCCAGGCTTCTACAGAAAAGATCAAAGCATTTCTGACACTTTCCTTGTTCCAGGTCTCAGCTAAGAGGAGACCAAACCCAGGGTTAGTTCAATAAACCCTGCGACTGACCAGGGTTGGTTCACAGAGTGTGTTGCAGGGGTAACTTGACACAGGATAATGGCTACCTGGCTTTCTGAAACCAAAAACCCAGGGTATGCACATGACTAACCCCAGAACTTACTTTGAGTTTTCACTAACCCTGCCTTCTGAAACAAGGCCCTGGTGGGTGCCTTCCAGGTGTTTATACTAATTTGCATATGTATTGAGGGGCGGGGACTGGGCAGTCAAAGCTGCACGTGCAGCTGTGCCCAATTCCATGTAAGGTGGGATGTATAAAGTAAAAGTGTGCAGTAATGCGTCTATGCACGGTTTTATACATCTGACGTTTTATGTGCGCTACAGGTTTTGTAATTAATCCCTACTGCAAACCTTTAGTATAAAAGCTGCACACTCTTATGACCGAGGCCCCTGATTGTGCAGAATTAAAACAGCATTTTTCCTTTGCTTGTATTTTGCAATGAAACAAAGGCTCGAGGCTCAGTCATGGTTGCCAACATTATTTCCTTCCTGATCTTGCCATAGATTAGGAGAAGTGCAACAATCCCTCTTGCAGCAACACACTCACATGACATGATGATGGCACCCTCGCCTTTACAGTTAGGACGGTGCAGGCTTCCCCCTTCTTTGACTAAATGTACTTATGGTAATTAATGTTGTTTTCTTGATTCTGTTTCTCCATTTTTGACCAGTTCTTCATCTCTTGAAAACCACATTACTGTCAAATATTGTTTTTTCTCCAGTGTGTCATTGCATACACCAGTTATGATCAACTGACCTTGTATTTCTTGTTTATTGTCATTTCCCTTTCTTTCACTCGGGCCAACTGGTTCCACCCGGAGTGGCAACAAGGAGTTGAGGATCTGGGTGGATGACAACAACACAAGGAGAAGCTTTTACATTAAAGATGTCTTCATAACAGCAAACGACCTCTAAAACAAGTCCATCTGCATTCCTCATCACCTCAGTATGGAGGGTGGGCCGGGTTGATTCTGATCTCACAAGAGCTGCAAGCTAAAATTTATGTATCCGTAATGAGTAGGAGGCATCCGCTCCTAACCAAAATGGGCAATTGTACTGATTATGTGTTCCCTGCTTCATGAAACTGAACAGTTAATGTGATATGGAAATAAATGGTATGGCGGAAATCTGTTTTATAAACTAGGAAGATGGAGTGAATTATGAAGGATTTCAATAACTTGTCACTTCCTTGGGCAGCAAACTGGCAAAAAAGAGTGAAACTCTTCAGGATGTCAGAAAATGTTTCTTTCACCATGGCTACAGAAGAAGCCCCTTCATCATTAATTGGTAAAGATTTTGTGAGTATTAAGAGTAATATGAAGTTTCCCTACATGTTGTTGCAGAGAAACAATGTGTGGTGTAGCTGTCCTCTGTCTGGTTCTGAAATGTCCTGCTGTCAAAACAAGTGGGTGAATTTGTTCTGCACTATTTGTTTTGAAATTAGGAATAAAAGGAAATAATCTAGAGATAAGCAGCTCTACAAGTTGGATCACTGCTTGTGAATGCATGTTACAAAACTTAACTTTATTCAATAACTAGTTCCCTAAAATAATGTAATACTGAAAATCTATGCACTGTTATATACATGTTTCATTTTCTTCAGACTTCACTGTATAATATGATTTAATTTAGGTTTCCTTTTTATAGTTTTGCTATGGTTACATGTATAAAAAACCTGGTGCTGGTCACTTTTTCTATGTGCATTTATTGCTTAATGAAAACGAGATTGGGTCATAAATACATTCACTCACATTATAAGTTAGCTAATTAGGTTATTACAGGTTTTAGATATGCTTAAAGCCCATCTACATTTAAATATTTTTCTTCTGTAAAACTGTCTTCCCTAAGGACAGTATAGTGATTTTATTTGTGGTGTTGAAAAAAGTATTTAAAATGCACGTTGTTTAAATGTGTTACATAGTTTGCAATTTAGATACATTTTCAAATGGCTTGCTTTTCAAATTTGACAGTAAATTTTTCACAATGCATTAAGCATATTTCTTTATTATAGGCTCTTATTACTACAGTGAGGCCAAGTTCAAAAGGTACAAAGAGATGTATTAAACTTCCTGAAAAGAGAAACTGAAATTAATTTCTTGCATAATTAATGTGAGTTTAGTGGGAATTACAAAGAATGTTCAAGTAAATATATCTTAATATATTTGAGCTGAAAGTACACAGAGCATTCAAATCTACTCAAATTCCATTATTTTGGTCTGATTAAATAATTTTGATTTACTGTAATTTATTTTGTGCAGCGACGAGACATAATGAACAAAACATCTTTTCAGCGTGCTTGTCAAACGTAAAGTCATTGCCACCAAAGCAGGATCCTGCTTTTTATATCATGCTTTAGATTTCAGAAAAAACACGACAGTCCAGCTTTAGCGATCTAAAAGAACCTGTTCTGAGAAGCATGATGAGTCAGTGACCTTAACGTACCGTGGATGCAGTTTGGCTGTTTAACAAAGCAGCACAGTCTGTAAAATCTGAGAAATCTTGTAAAATTGGAGGTACTTTCCAAATGTTGGTACAGATTTTGGTGTTTCTGGCTCATTCCTTCGCTAAAAAACCTTTCTTAAAACCCGCAGGTGAATGGGAGGATCTGGCGCCTGACAAAGAAATCTGAAAAAAGAAACCGCTGAGAACATTTGTAGCAAAGTTACAAACAGAGACGTCAACTGATCATCTGCTTTAATTAAAATGCTAAAAACTATCTTTAACTTCTTGGTGCTTTTTGCTGTTTTCAGCCTGATATGCTTTTCTGGGTTTTTATTTTACAGCAAAAATAATGATTTACTTTTCTTTACTGATCCACATCATTTGGTAAATACAAAAAATAAAACTTCCTTAAACATAGAGAAGACAACTGCAGTCCCAGAATTCCACCAAAACAGGACAGCGATGCCAGCAGCTTCTGGAAGACCTCTGGAGCCGTGCCCCAACATCCCACCGAACCTCCAAGGAGTTCTTTATGTGGAGTTCAGAACCAACCGGACTCTGGAGGACGTCCGGCAGCATCTTGGTCCGCTGCTTCAGCAGGGAGGACGGTATAAACCAGCCAACTGTGTCGCAAAACAAAAGGTAGGTGGATGGAACCTAAACTTGTATACATTGTGTTGTTGGTGCAAGAAACAACCCTCAAAATAACAAACTTTTAATTGTAATGAGGTCTAAACTCTGATATATTTAATTCAGTCATAGTAAAGTAACACAATCGAGTTGAAAAACGTAATAAATTATTTTAAAGTTTGATTCGCTTTCTTTGAAAAATGCGACGGTGCATTATTATTTCAGAGAAGAGAAAATAAATTAAAGAAGCATATTTCATGGAAATATCTTCCGAGAATAGTATATGATATTTTCAAAAGAAAAGCATTATTTTCTCTGATGTTGAAAAGTTTAAATGTACATGATTAAACACGCAAATTAGTGAGAACTAAAATAGGATGTTTTTTGAGATTGTAAAGATGGAAATTTAGGATGGATTAAAGGGAGACATTAACTCAAATGTTTACTGAAATTATTAAAAGGTAAATAAATGTCAGAATCCCTCTAAGATCGTATCAGAAAGCGGGTTATTGTATAGGCACCGTTTAGCCGCCAGGAGTCGCTGTGTCCAACCCTTCTTCCTCCAGCTCTGATCTAGGCGCCAGGGACTGTTGAGTGTCCCACTTTGTCCATCTCCCCTCATGTGATCTTCATGTGTTCATGTGGGACAAGGAGGGATCTGGTGGCATGGAAGTCAGCAGGATGTTCTGTAGATGCAGCTTAGGAGACTCTTCTTGCCCTCCACCCTATGTTCACTCACCAACCAGACCTCTTCTTGTTCCATAGAGAGAGAAGAAACCACTCTGATATTTCTGACCTCTCCTTGTTCTCTAAGCTGCTGCCTCTCAGACAATCTGCTCCTGCAAACCAGATTGAAAATGATAGCATTAGCTGCTCTACAGGAGCCCTTTAATGACCCATCCATTTCAATCAGGGCTGTTGGCAACTATGGAACATCTAAATCATGGGTGTCCTGCAGGTTTTAGATGTATCTCTGCTTCATCACACCTGGATCAAATAATCATTGCTATTGAATGGAAGCAGCTGAAAGTATAATTTCTCTAAACATAATAACTGTTATCACTCATGTTTTACTTGAGCATAAAAATATTATTTACAGCTTATTTAGGCCTAAAAATGAAATAAGACCTTAAGCATTTGTGATGAATTTACATTTATTTATAATTACTCATATTAAAAGTTAAATTATTACAAATAGAAACATTACGCAGCAAATTTTTAGGATTTAACTAAGATGTTGTGGGAACGGATGATTCTGCACAGGTTTTGTATTTTAACGGTACTTTACGTCCATCTTCTAGGTAGCTATCATCATCCCATTCAGAAATCGTTATGATCACCTGAGCCACTGGCTGCATTACCTCCATCCGATCCTCATACGACAGCAGCTGGACTACAGTGTGTACGTCATCAACCAGGAGGGAGACGGAGTGTTTAACAAGGCTAAACTGATGAATATTGGACACACTGAAGCCCTGAAGGAGTATGATTATGAGTGTTTTGTCTTTTCTGATATAGACCTGGTACCTCTCAATGATCGGAACCTCTACAGATGTTCTGATAAGCCAAGACACTTATCTGTTGCTGTAGACAAGTTTAACTTCACATTACCCTACAACACCATCTTTGGTGGGGTCACAGCGTTGTCCAGAGAGCAGTTTTTGAAAGTTAACGGCTTTTCAAACACGTTCTGGGGCTGGGGCGGAGAGGACGACGATCTATACCAGCGGATCGTTTTCCGAGGAATGTCCATATCCCGACCAGACTCTGTCATTGGAAGGTACAAGATGATCAAGCATGGAAGAGATTTGCACAACGATCTTAATCCAAATAATGTTCAGAAACTAAATGAAACGCCTCAAACTATTGACAGAGATGGACTTAATTCTCTCAGTTATACAGTCATGGAGATTAGGAAGAATTCATTGTACACATTTATTACTGTAGATGTTCAGACTCCAGCAGGCTGATTACCAACTCTGGGTCGTTGTCTTCAGTTGAACTTCAATTTGTGGGACAAAAGTCAACACCCAGATAAAGCCTTTTTTTAGATTTGCCAACATGCATCCAAGATTAGAAACAGCGTTTATTTTATGTTGATTGAGACTCTTATCCACCCACAAGGTGTGCTGTTTGTCCTAGCAGCTGGTATCACCTTGGGGTTCTGGGGAGGGTCATTGGGTCCTGCTGTCATTAATGTTCATTCTTTTCTTTTGGTTGGATTAGCCAGAGTATTTTGTTATATATTGTTTATTTGATATTTTGTTGTAAGAATAATAATCGACTGTATAGTTCTCTGATTTTATTGATGACCTGAATAAAATAACAAATAATTTTGGTGTTGTTAGTTGGAATGTCAAAGGTCTGAACCATCCTGTGAAACAGAAGAAAGCTCTCACGCATCTGAAAAACGTAGGAGCAGGGATTGCATTCCTTTCAGGAAACTCATCTTAGAAATCATGATCATTTCTGTTTGAAATGTGGGTGAGTGGGGCAGCTTTTTCATTCAAACTTTCAGGGTGAGGCTAGAGGGGTTGTCACATATGCTCTATATGGGAGGGGATTTTAATCAGTGTTTGGACCCTGGGTTAGACCGATCATGAGGTCAGGTTATGTTACATCTAAATCAGCATCATTTGTTACAGTCCTTTCTTGCACAGTATAACATTTTAGATATTTGGCATTTTCTACACCCACATGACAGATAATAAAGTAATGAAGTACCATGCTTTCCATGTTTTGATGGCATATATTGTCTGAATGAATAGCAGCTCCTAAAATGGACCTGTCAAGATCTGCCAGTTTTGGCTTTGTTTTTGTTTTGTTGTGTTACTGCCACTCGCAGTATTGTGTTTATGTTACTTTTACAGTCAGGGGTTTTGTGTCTTTAGATTTATTGTGTACCTCCCTTATTAGGTTCTTATGTGTTTATGTTTTAGGTTATCAATTATCTTACTTTGGTTTTTGTAACCCTGCTCCTCCCAGTGTGTTTGGTATTATTCATGGTTTGTCATAAAGTGGGTTTTTGATGGACCAATATGCAGGGAAGAACTCCTGAAGCTCCAAGTTTGAAGGTAAGATGAGTGTTTATTTTTCATGGCAGGACACAGACAGAGTAGCAAGCACGCAGCAGGAAACACACATACATATAACATAAGGAACCAGCAGGGAACAAAGGAAACAAACGGACTTAAATACAAAAACTGAACAGCAGGGAGAACCAATGACAAACGTGACCAATCAGGGGAAAACACAGAACAGGTGTGGGCTTGGGTTGCAGGGAGACAGAAAACAAAGGACTAGACCAGGTAATTTAACAAAAACACAAACTCAAAACACAAGCATGTATGACAAGTATATAGTTTGCCTTAGAGCTTGTCACTAGTTTAGTTTCTCGCTTAGTGTTTCTGTACTGGTTTATTGTTTGGTTTAGTTATTCTTGCTGCGTTCTTCATTTAGTTTATTAGATCCTTTTCCCCTTTGACCTTAGACCCCTTTTTGTTATGGTTTACTCAGTTGTTTGTTCCCTTCATATTAGTTATTTTCCCAGCCTCTTAGTATAGTTCCCTTGGTGCAGTTTTGCCACATAGTGTCGAGTTTATTTCCTTTTATGTTTAGGGTTATTATTTATCTTGCTTTCCTCCTTGTGTCCTGCTCCTCCCAGTTAATATTTATACATAGTTTTATTTACGTCCGTTTTTTCCCTGAGTCTAGCTTTTCCCATGTCCCCTAGTTTAGTTTCCCCCTTGTCTCTGTGTCCCCCAGCCTTCAGTGTTCATTGGTAACCATAGTAACCTAATTTCCCTCAGTTCCCCACACCTGGCCATCACACCTGTCAGTACTCTCACTATTCACTTCCCCTGTATTTATACCCCCCTCTTCCCTTTGTTCCGCGTCGCCACGTCCTGCAAAGCACCAGCTTTTCCAGTCAGTATAGCTCCTGTTTGTTCCTGTGTTTTGTACGTTTTTTTTTCATTCTCCATTAAATCATGATTCCTGTTACAGTCTGGCTGCCTAGCGTGTCTCTGCACCCTGGTCCGACCTTAACAACCCTGAAAGGACCAGCTGTTCATCAACGCACATGTCTCCCTTGAACAGCTTCATGCACTTTGTCTAAATTAAGGAACATTTTGAAATGTCTTTGATTCAAGATGGCTTGCATTGCAGTTCAAGTTTTTCACAATACATAATGCAGTTTTATTTGTGTATTTGTGAAAGAATAAGATCTTAAAAGATTACTGCAGTAAAGCTAAGTTTAATAAGAATTCTAACACCTATGTACTTCTAAAGAAAGCTAAACTGAAAGTAATCTCTTGTACAATTAACTGGTGTTTAATGGGAATTACAAACCATATTTAAGTAAAATAACTTGCTGAAATTACACAGAGCATTAAATCTACTCTACATAATGAACGTAATTACATTAAACAAAATATATAAATATTTTGCAAAGTCATTGCAACAAAAAGGTTTCCGCTTGTTAGATCATATGAGTTTAAGATAATAAATTAAAAAAAACAGGACAGACCAGATTTAACGATCCAAGAAATATTTTCTGTGAAACACGATGAGTCAGTGACTATGACATAGCGTGGAGTCTGGCTCTTAAAAGAAGTTAAAGCATCACAGCTTTTCATTCACTTTAATTAACCTTGTAAAATTAGTGGATGCAAATTCCAAATGTTGGTTCAGTTTTCGTGTTTCTGGCTCATTTATTCTCTGATTGAACCCATTTTAACAACCGCAGGTGAAGGAAGTATCTCATAAGGAAATCTAAAAATGAATCTGCTTCGAGATAAAGAAAACAAAAACAAAACTATATGATGTGGTTGTGGTTTGACTTGCGAAGAGAACATGGGTATCAACCAGAGCTGTCATCTACACAGATCATCTGCTCTAATTAAAATGCTGAAAACCGCAATGAAGGGAAGTATCTGGTATATGATAAGGAAATCTAAATGAGGAAACTGTTCCAAGGTAATCAACAAAACAAACAAAAAGCCTCTCCTGTGGTTGTGGTTTGACTTAAAAACAGGTCACAGGTAGAGCTGCAAACAGAGGCGTCAGCTACACTGATCATCTGCTTTAATTAAAATGCTAAAAACTATCTTTAACTTCTTGGTGCTTTTTGCTGTTTTCAGCCTGATATGCTTTGCTGTGTTTTTATTTTACAGCAAAAATAATGATTTACTTTTCTTTACTGATCCACATCATTTGGTAAATACAAAAAATAAAACTTCCTTAAACATAGAGAAGACAACTGCAGTCCCAGAATTCCACCAAAACAGGACAGCGATGCCAGCAGCTTCTGGAAGACCTCTGGAGCCGTGCCCCGACATCCCACCGAACCTCCAGGAAGTTCTTTATGTGGAGTTCAGAACCAACCGGACTCTGGAGGACGTCCGGCAGCAAGTTGGTCCGCTGCTTCAGCAGGGAGGACGGTATAAACCAGCCAACTGTGTCGCAAAACAAAAGAGGTTTGGACGAACTAAATTCTGACATTTAGACCACATATTTAATTCAGTCATATACCTTCTCTTGGATTGTAAAGATGGACATGTGGGATAGGTAAGAGCAGGGGCGTTTTTAGGGTCTCAAAACATTGGGGGCTTTAGCCCAAATCCAAAATAATTAGATTTCAATGAGACAATTTATAGGTAATTTAAAATTAAAATAATATAAGACATATTGTACCAGTTCTCTGTCTTGGCTGGGTTTAGACTGAATGTAAATTATTGTGAATCAAACAAAAAAGGTTTGCAATAATTTTGTCATGGTGTGACATTTGGGACTTTGGTCTTGGTGTCTTGTGAGGGTTCATTTTGTCTAGATGCTTCTTTTTTGGTTTTTGCATCATGTTTATTTGTTTCTTTTCCTCCCTCTACCATCTCCTTGTGTGTATTGTGTTCCTCTAACTCTTAGTTCCTTTTGTTGTTGCTTTCTTATTATTTTTGTATTATTATTATTATTATTATTCACCCTTGGATTCTTTTAGTATCTCTGTGTTTTAGTTATGGTTAGGTATTTGTTCTTATTCCAGCTTTAGTTGTTGTTTACGTTTGTTTATTTTGTAATTTAGATTCTTATGGACTCTTGTTTATTTTTTAGGTTATTGTTTTTGTTTCTATGTTTACTTTAGTTCATAGTTATTCTAGTTCTTTATTTCCTCCTCTGCTTTATGCTGTTGCTTAGTTTGTGTTTTCTGTTTGTTTATTCTTTTCACTCTTCCTCAGCCTTTGTATTTGTTTCACCTGTTCTTTTTGCTTCCCTGCCTCCTTGTCACACCTGTTCTCAGTTCCCTTGATTACCTGCCTTTGTCTTGCCCCAGTTTATTAGTTGGTTTGGTGTCTCTGTTCATTGCTGGTTCCTCCTGTTCTCTACCCACATATTCGGAAATAAAGTAAAGACCTTTTACAACATGTTGCTGCCTAGTTCTTCTCTGCACTTTGGTCCGACTCAAAACCACATCTTGACAAATTTTACTATTTATTTTTGTTAGAAGCTGAATGAAGGACAAGGAGAAACAGAGTTTAGGCCTGATGAAAAACCATTTTGCTGAAGCAAATAATGACACATGTTGAGGTATTTAGAAAAGAACTTAATCTGAATTTTTGCTGACAAACGTTTTTCTTAAACTCAGAGATATTTACTCTGGGCCAGATAAATGTGTTTCTTTTGTCATCTACATAAACCTTTTTTAAACGTTAAACTCTCATCAAAGTGTTCCACTCCTGAAGCTCCACTGTCTTTACTCTTATATTTCAAAAAAGGAAAGTGGTATAAAATTGATTTTCCTAAATCTTAGTCAGACATTTATTTAATTATGCCAAGAGCTTTCGAAACATTTTATTAAAATTGTTCCTTCTTTTCTGAACCTGTTTTTTTTTATCGCCATCTTTTCAGCCTTTCATTCCAAATTTGGCTTGCCAAAAATAATAAATGAAACATTTTACAACGGCTGCACGGTGATGCAGTTGGTAGCACTGTTGCCTTGCAGCAAGAAGGTCCTGGATTCGAGTTCCAGCCAGGGGTCTTTCTGCATGGAGTTTGCATGTTCTCCCCATGCATGCGTGGGTTCTCACCGGGTACTCCGGCTTCCTCCCACAGTCCAAAGACATGCCTGTTAGGTTAATTGGTCTCTCTAAATTGCCCTTAGGTGTATGAATGAGTGTGTGCATGGTTGTTTGTGTGTTGCCCTGCGATGGACTGGCGACCTGTCCAGGGTGTACCCTGCCTCTCGCTCATAGACTGCTGGAGATAGGCACCAGCTTCCCCGTGACCCACTATGGAATAAGCGGTAGAAAATGAATGAATGACTTTTTCAACCCAGTCTTTTTTTCTGCATGTGAGACATTAGTGCAGTTCTTACTATTAAACACTCTGAGAGGAAAGTGTGTTAAGTTGTGATGTTTAAAATAAAGCATAGAGCCTCATCCTGGACCTTATCAGTACTAATATTACAGTTATTAATAACTGTATACATATGGTATGTATGTCTCACCTTCAGTAAACTATATCCTTGTTTAATTAGTTTATTTTATATAATATTTCATGTGTAATTCAGAAAAATAAAATGGTTAACTAAACAACCTGTGATTGATTGCTATGATTTATTTCTTAATTATGCTGCATCTTTAAAGCCAGAACTTTATGTTTAGAATCAGCACAGAAGATATGAAAGAGAAGAGGGAGGCTTACTTTTACTCTTTCTACTACGTCTTACTGGAACCAGGAGATATTTTCCTGGTTTATTGAGCAACACTTTTTTCTGTCTACATGTAGAACTAGACTATAAGATTGGCTGCAGCAATGAGATGTAATGTGTTGATCTGAAGGACTTTTAATGTGTTCAGATACGTTAGGATTAAATGCTTTTATTTTGACTGAAGGACCAAATATTTTCACATCATGATCCAAATCCAGCTAGAAACTCACAGAAAAGGTTGCCTCTGTTTTCTTTCACAGATCATTTAACTTCACCTGTAGCTCAGGTGAAAGTCCGTCTGCTCTCTAGTCCTCATCATGACCCTGATGATATTCAAAGTGAACCTCCACCTCATGTCTTGCTGGGTGAATCAGTGATTATCTGTAACTTACAATTAGTCCATTCTGAGCATTCAGGTTTCACTGCTATTTTCGTCTGGGTTAAACCGCTCTGCTTCCACCTGTTCCTGAACACACCAGCCTCCCTCTCTCTGGTTGGCTCCATGGTTGCTCTGAAATGAACCCTGTTTGAGGCGCTCAGTGTAACTTTTCAGGTAATGAAGGAGGCAGGTTGACCTGGAGTAAACTGCTGTTCTGGCTGTGCGCGTAGTTGCGCATTTGTGGTGCCACTAGTGCGCGAATAACTATTTTTTGTCTTCTCCTTTTAACTCATTGTCAGGTTAGGTGGAGCGGGAGGTGATTTAATGGAACACAATTGAAATTCTTTTTATTGTTTTTAAATAAAAATGTGAAGTCCAGTACCATTTTGTGGCTGCATCTTTTTAATACTTCTAAATTTCTTCTATTAAGAAGTCCGGGGCTATTCAGAAAACATCGCCCAAGTCTAACTACGCGCCTGGGTGAGAGTGACCCGAGGTATGGGGTAAGAACGCTGTCAAAAACAATGTGTATGTAAATACGGAAATGTGTGCATATTAGTCAATAGTTGTGCATAAGTAAAATCCAAAAGAGGTTTGTATATTTTCTCTATAAAAATACAAAATAAAATGTCACAGCTTCAAGAAATTACAAACACAAAGTTCAAGTTTACAGTTGTGTTTTATTCTTTATGAATACAATATGCTATAACAGTTTGTGAATACGATTTATTTTCTTTGAGAATACGAATTTACATCAACGACTTGGTGTCACGTGATCTCAGGCTCAGAATATAGTAGGTGGAGTTATACAATGATGTACAGTAGGTGGCGCTATGCACCTCTGAATTTGTTGCGAACCGCCAGCAGAAGAAGAGAAGAAGAAGCAGCAGCAGCACTGCTGTTGGCAACTATGGAACATCTAAATCATGGGTGTCCTGCAGGTTTTAGATGTATCTCTGCTTCATCACACCTGGATCAAATAATCATTGCTATTGAATGGAAGCAGCTGAAAGTATAATTTCTCTAAACATAATAACTGTTATCACTCATGTTTTACTTGAGCATAAAAATATTATTTACAGCTTATTTAGGCCTAAAAATGAAATAAGACCTTAAGCATTTGTGATGAATTTACATTTATTTATAATTACTCATATTAAAAGTTTAATTATTACAAATAGAAAAATTATGCAGCAAATGTTTAGGATTTAACTAAGATGTTGTGGGAACCTTTTGTATCACAACCAGACAAGCTTGATTTAAAAACAGTTGAATATGTGCTCTGTGATGACAGTTGTTTCCATGATCTGGATGATTCTGCACAGATTCTGCATTTTAACGGTACTTTACGTCCATCTTCTAGGTAGCTATCATCATCCCATTCAGAAATCGTTATGATCACCTGAGCCACTGGCTGCATTACCTCCATCCGATCCTCATACGACAGCAGCTGGACTACAGTGTGTACGTCATCAACCAGGAGGGAGACGGAGTGTTTAATCGGGCTAAACTGATGAATATTGGACACACTGAAGCCCTGAAGGAGTATGATTATGAGTGTTTTGTCTTTTCTGATATAGACCTGGTACCTCTCAATGATCGTAACCTCTACAGATGTTCTGATAAGCCAAGACACTTATCTGTTGCTGTAGACAAGTTTAACTTCTTATTACCCTACAACAACATCTTTGGTGGGGTCACAGCGTTGTCCAGAGAGCAGTTTTTGAAAGTTAACGGCTTTTCAAACACGTTCTGGGGCTGGGGGGGAGAGGACGACGATCTATACCAGCGGATCGTTTTCCGAGGAATGTCCATATCCCGACCAGACTCTGTCATCGGAAGGTACAAGATGATTAAGCATGGAAGAGATTTGCACAATGATCGTAATCCAAATAATGTTCAGAAACTAAATGAAACGCCTCAAACTATTGACAGAGATGGACTTAATTCTCTCAGTTATACAGTCAGGAAGATTAGGAAGGATTTATTGTACACATTTATTACTGTAGATGTTCAGACTACTGCGGGCTATGGCAGGGTGGGGGGAGGTTCTGGCATGTATTCATGCGTGAGTGCAGTTGTTTCCTCTGTTCATCTATATCGTGTCAGTTCAGAACAAATGTCATAACAAGGCTTCTTAAACAGCAACCACAGCAACTAAACATACATTAGATGTGACCTTTAAACTTCATTAAATGACAGGACTGGATCTTCCCTGAAAACATTATTTTTAGACCCATGTAAAACTGTGGTGTTGATTCTTCAACCTGCATCCAAGACAAGAAACTGTTGATTTAGACTCTTATCCCTGTGGGGGTACAAGTCCTGTTTTCAAAGAAATCAACCCAACTCAAACCTTTAATTTGGGCCTTACTCTGTACATTATTAGTAATGTTATATATATAATGAAATGTTATGTAAAAGGAGACTATAAAAGGTCACCAGTGGTCATTTCTAAGTGTTTTCTGTTTCAATGTACAAATAAATCTGATGTATGAAGGAATTAATCTTCATCTATTTCACCAACCCTCTTCATGTGCTTCCTGTTTATGAAGTCATCCTCTCTATAACTATTGTGGTAGTAATACCACCTGCTCCTTTGTGCCTGATTCCGGTGATAGACCACCCATTTGACCACGTCATAGTAGACTGTGTTGGACCTTTACCCCGAACAAAGTATGGAAATCAATCTTTGCTCACAGTTATGTGTGCCGCCACTCGATTCCTGGAAGCCATCCCTTTGAACAAGATTACAGCCAAATCTGTGGTTAAAGCCCTGACAAAGTTCTTTTCTGTGTTTGGTTTACCTATAACTCTACAAACGGACCAAGGAACAAATTTTCAGTCCAAGTTGTTCAGACAGGTAGCTAAAACCTTAAATATTAAGCATGTTGTTTCATCTGCTTACCACCCAGAGTCCCAAGGGGTTTTGGAACATTGGCACCAGACCTTAAAGTCAATGCTACGCAAATACTGTCTGGAAACTGAAAGAAGTTGGGATGAGGTGGTTCCATTTGTATTGTTTGCTGCTAGAGAGGCTGTTCAGGAATCCCTTGGTTTCAGTCCAGCAGAACTAGTATTTGGACACACACCCCGGGGCCCTTTAAGAGCTTTAAAAGAAACTTTCTTAGTTCCTGCAGAAGGTTCTACGAAGAGTGTGATTAAGTATGTGCAAGCTTTTCGGGAGCGCCCGTGTCAAGCTAATGCTCTAGCTAGGAAGCATTTAACTGACTCTCAAGGAAGAATGAAGCGTCACTATGATAAAACCTCTGTCAAAAGAGTTTTTCAAGTAGGAGATCAGGTTGTTGCACTCCTACCTGTTCCTGGCTCTGCCTTGTCTGCCAAATTTGATGGCCCTTATGAAATTCTAGAGAGAGTAGGGGAGAATGATTATGTCATTGGTCCCCCTAATCGACGGCGCAAATCTCGTGTTTGCCATGTGAACATGCTTAAGTTGTACCTCTCTCGACCTACTCCAGAACCTAGTGGGGTGTATGCTCCAGTTGCGGTCACAGCTCAACTAGAAGCAGATGAGCTAAACAATGCTGATGGCCTAAGAATGAATTATCCCACCTGCAAATCTTCCTGAATCACCGCGCTTGTCATTTAGCATTTAACAATAGCTAACTAGCCCGAGACCTCGCTACTAACAGCCTGTAATACAAACAGCAATAACATTACTTCCAATAAAAGTGCATTTACTGTGGCTGTACTGTTGCGCATCGGCTGGCAACCATTTTCAGCTTTACAAAGTGGCCAGATGCAGCTAATTTACATAAAAGTGACAGAGCCTTAAAACAGCTTTTAAACATGTTTAAATGTTTAAAAGGAAGTATAATAGATCACCTTTAATAAATTCCTATATTTGTAGAAGTTTTGTGAATGTATTACATGTGTGGGCAGAGTTTTGCTGTTCAGTAATGCCAGAGGGTGATTCACTCTTTCATCTATTGTCCTAATACCACCGCCATATTGGGCTGATATTCCCAGGACGATACTTGGCAGACCGAATGGTTATTTAATTAAATATTAAATAATTAAAGCATTCTGATTGCATAACAGAGCTAAACAGAAGACGGTGTCTAAGTATTTTCTGATTTTATGAAAGTCAAGTAAAGGGAGTTTGCACACATGTCCACATGTGGTTTTGTGAACATGGAGAAGGCAAAATTTCGTTGTAATGTACATGTGCAATGACCAATGAAGATGATTATTATTATTATTATGATTATTATTTGACCGTGTCCCTCGTGGTGCCCTGTGAGGGACACTCCAGGAGTATGAAATCAGGGGCCCCTTGTTAGGGGCCATCCGTTCTCTGTACAAGCGGGCCAGAAGTTTGCTTTGCTTTGCTGGCATTAAGTCAGACTTTTTCCAGGTGAATGTTGGACACTGGAGGGACTATATCTCTTAGCTGGCCTGGGGCCTTCCCTGGAGGAGCTGGAGGAGATGTCTGGTGAGAGAGAAATCTGGGTGTCTCTGCGTAGACTGCTGCCCCCGCAACCTAGTCCAAGATAAGCAGAGGACAAAGAGTACTAGTATGTGTTAAGGAAATGAACCAGATTAATCAAATCTCCCAGAAGGCTGATTTCTGAAGACAGTGACCATGAGGAGCAACAGATTTCATGCAATTAGGACATGTAAATGCTTATACAAGCTAACACTTTCAATATGTAAACAGCAGACAACTATTTGGCTAAAAGTTAGATTCAAGTTCATTGCAGCGTTATTTATCCATGTCCAATTGATATTTATTTATCAACTTCAGCCAAATTTATTTTTCATCATGTATAATGAAACATTGTTTGATTTCACATTTATTTAGATATTTTATCTGGCTTATTCATTTTCAGAGTTATATTACATACGTATTGGTATTTGTGAAGTATGATTTTGAGATCTTATTTTATTTTATCTTTTCTTGTATTTCCTTGACTTTTAGGCCATTCTTTGAACGATAGACCAGTCCTTTCCATGGTTACAGTCGGGGGACCATAGGAGGTCATAGGGCTGGGCGATATGGCCTAAAGTCAATATCACGATATATTGAGCAGTTTTCCTTGATAACACCCCGCTAATATATGGGTCCATCCTGTGACTGGACCAGAGATCTGAGAAATGACATAAAATGTCATTTCTCAGGTCAATATTTTATATAATTTTAAACCTCTCCTAAATCTGTGTCAATATGCTTTTATTGGAAGAATAAACCAGACTGTATCACCCTCTTGTGGTGATAACTGTCATAACCACACATATAAATAAAGGACAATGATTCTTAATAAACAGCTATTGACTGCATTCTACAGGGATTCTGTTTTATAAAATTTTCAGTATTTTATTAAAACTTTAGTCGCTGTCAGTCCAGCTGTGAAGATTTTTTATTATTTTAATAGCAAGAATAAAAACACAAAGCCCCATTAGCCAGACACTTAAGGGGATAGTGGTAAAGCTCGGTCAGCAAAGTTTTGTCAGGAGACTGAAGCAGAGTTCTAGGGAACTGCCTCCTCCCCAAGGAGAAACATTTGGTAAAATATGGACCAAAAGCACTGAGTGCATTAATGAATGGGTTAAAACATTAGATCTTCTGACAGGGACTCGTTCAGCCCTACAAAAAGGGTTGGAGAAGTGACAAAAGGAACAAAAAGAAAGGAAAATGGAATTGACAGGTATGTGGACAATAGACTAACTGAAAATACTACCGTTTGTGCAAAATCTGAACCATGCACTAAACCTTTTTTTCCCCGGCCTCACACACACACACACACACATACACACACACACACACACACACACACACACACACACACACACACAAACACACACAAGATTTGAGTTCTCCCTCTGTGTTTTGAGTCAGGACTTTACCATACAAACACACACGTTTGCATAGATCTTTCCTGTCGTTGGGAGCGGATTTGCATAAGTAGGTCAAGTGGGATGGGTGTAGAAGAGTACATACAGGGCATACAGTTTTTTACCAGGGTTAGGAGAGGCTGCAGATGGTCATGGATGTCTGTATGTTTGCTGACAATGGTGAATACATCTTCTGAAACGCATCCCTTGGCATGAACATTGATTATATAATTTGACCTGCATAAAGACTAATTCTTGCCAGAATGGCCATATAATTTGTTTTGCTGCAAGTTGAGGACAAATGGCCATTACATGCATTTTTCTCTGGGTAAAGAAAGAAAACTGTTGCGAATTGAGAGTGTTCGTTCCTATGCTTGTCCACCAGAGGTCCTCCTGGAGCTTCTTTTAACCATCTACAGGTGTTGCTGATCTTCGGCTGATTGGCCTTACCTGGGAGGAGTACTTAGGAGCCTGCCACCAGTCCTTCAGTGCCCGAGTGTTGTTGCCCTAGTGGTAAACACCACTCTGACAAAGCGTTTTTGTCAGTGGCTGTATGACATCATGGGAGTTCCAGCTGTGACTCCTCCTTCCTGGGCTAGACTGGAAGTAGGTTAGTAGGTGGTGTATTTAAAGTTGCAGTTTCCTACCAGCATCTTGTGTACAGTCAATGGGCACGACAACATCTTCACCCTGACTTCAAATGCTGAAGTCACTGCTTATCCACTGTGTGGTGATTTCCATGGAGAGGATGAATGCAAAGTTAATCAAATTTTGTACATCTTTGCATCCACTAGGGTAAGGTCAGGTGAATCTCTTTCAAACATCCATTTAAGGAACTTTATTATAGTTTCCTGGAAGGGCCTTTAGTGCTTGTTCCCTGCAAGCCCAACATGTATCTACAGCCTTCTAAGCTCCACAACGTGTCCTTATGGATGCAGTGACTGCTGCAATCTAACTAAAGCAGCAGGGCGCTTTGAGGAGCCACTGTAAAAGGGATACATATTCTGCACAATGGTAAATGGCCTGAACTTGCATAGTGCTTTATCAAGTCCCCAGAGACCCCAAAGCACTTTATACTATAATCAGTCATCCATACATTCATACACACATTCACACATCGACAGAGTTGAGCTACATTGTAGCCACAGCTGCCCTGAGGCAGACAGAAGTGAGGCTGCCATACAATCGGCGCTAACGAGCCCTCTGACTACCATCAGCAAGCAAGGAGGGTGAAGTGTCTTGCCAAAGGACGCAATGACTGAGACTGACAGAGCGGGGCCTGGAACAGGAAACCTGCTGGTTACAGGATGAACCCCTACCGCTGCCGCCGCCGTTGCCCAGAAAACGGTAAAGAAGGTAACAAAGTGCTCATATGTCTTTAAAGTGCCTGTGGCATGCTTTTCTCACAAATGCAGAAACTCAAAGAAAACATCTTAATATAGGGATAATTGAGCATCAATTTTAGGATTAGAGATGTGATAAAAGACAATTGTGACACAAAATGAAAATATTTCAATATTAAATTTTGCACGTCCAAAGTTGCCTGGAAATGATGTCTGGGTGAAGTCTCCGGTCATTCATTGTGTGAGTATTAATGATAAAATGTTCAGATAAAAACCATGTTGTGTTAAAAACAGCGTTAATATGGAGAAACGGTGCAATGCTGGTGGTGGCAGCAACACTAGGACAGCAGATAATGTCAAATGTCTTTGATTAAAGATGGCTTGTATTCCATGTCAAATTTGACATTAAATTTTGCACAATGCATTATGCTGATTTTTTAATACGGTCTTAAAAGATTACTACAGAAAAGCTATGTACTTTTAAAGAAAATGTAATAATCTCTTGTACATTTAACCAGACTTTAGTTGGAAATGCATATAATATTTAAGTAAAAATAACTTAATACAGGTCCTTCTCAAAATATTAGCATATTGTGATAAAGTTCACTATTTTCCATAATGTCATGATGAAAATTTAACATTCATATATTTTAGATTCATTGCACACTAACTGAAATATTTCAGGTCTTTTATTGTCTTAATACGGATGATTTTGGCATACAGCTCATGAAAACCCAAAATTCCTATCTCACAAAATTAGCATATTTCATCCGACCAATAAAAGAAAAGTGTTTTTAATACAAAAAACGTCAACCTTCAAATAATCATGTACAGTTATGCACTCAATACTTGATCGGGAATCCTTTTGCAGAAATGACTGCTTCAATGCGGCGTGGCATGGAGGCAATCAGCCTGTGGCACTGCTGAGGTCTTATGGAGGCCCAGGATGCTTCGATAGCGGCCTTTAGCTCATCCAGAGTGTTGGGTCTTGAGTCTCTCAACGTTCTCTTCACAATATCCCACAGATTCTCTATGGGGTTCAGGTCAGGAGAGTTGGCAGGCCAATTGAGCACAGTGATACCATGGTCAGTAAACCATTTACCAGTGGTTTTGGCACTGTGAGCAGGTGCCAGGTCGTGCTGAAAAATGAAATCTTCATCTCCATAAAGCTTTTCAGCAGATGGAAGCATGAAGTGCTCCAAAATCTCCTGATAGCTAGCTGCATTGACCCTGCCCTTGATAAAACACAGTGGACCAACACCAGCAGCTGACACGGCACCCCAGACCATCACTGACTGTGGGTACTTGACACTGGACTTCTGGCATTTTGGCATTTCCTTCTCCCCAGTCTTCCTCCAGACTCTGGCACCTTGATTTCCGAATGACATGCAGAATTTGCTTTCATCCGAAAAAAGTACTTTGGACCACTGAGCAACAGTCCAGTGCTGCTTCTCTGTAGCCCAGGTCTGGGGAATGCGGCACCTGTAGCCCATTTCCTGCACACGCCTGTGCACGGTGGCTCTGGATGTTTCTACTCCAGACTCAGTCCACTGCTTCCGCAGGTCCCCCAAGGTCTGGAATCGGCCCTTCTCCACAATCTTCCTCAGGGTCCGGTCACCTCTTCTCGTTGTGCAGCGTTTTCTGCCACACTTTTTCCTTCCCACAGACTTCCCACTGAGGTGCCTTGATACAGCACTCTGGGAACAGCCTATTCGTTCAGAAATGTCTTTCTGTGTCTTACCCTCTTGCTTGAGGGTGTCAATAGTGGCCTTCTGGACAGCAGTCAGGTCGGCAGTCTTACCCATGATTGGGGTTTTGAGTGATGAACCAGGCTGGGAGTTTTAAAGGCCTCAGGAATCTTTTGCAGGTGTTTAGAGTTAACTCGTTGATTCAGATGATTAGGTTCATAGCTCGTTTAGAGACCCTTTTAATGATATGCTAATTTTGGGAGATAGGAATTTTGGGTTTTCATGAGCTGTATGCCAAAATCATCCGTATTAAGACAATAAAAGACTTGAAATATTTCAGTTAGTGTTCAATGAATCTAAAATATATGAATGTTAAATTTTCATCATGACATTATGAAAAATAATGAACTTTATCACAATATGCTAATATTTTGAGAAGGACCTGTATATGCACAGTTCAACTCACAGTTCAGACAGGGTGTGTGTGTGAGGCTGAAAGGAGGCTGGTTCTCACAGGATGCGATTCAGCCTAGTGTGTGTGTGTGTGTGTGTGTACAAATAGATAACGGTGATCCCACACACAGGAGGGCTGCATACCAGAGCACGATACAAAGCGGAGTGCAGCTGCACTACAGCACAAAGTTTTTACATGAGTAATAAGTTTTCGCACCCATCCAACAGTCCCTCCTTTTTATCACGAGTAAAAACATTTAATATAAAAACAAATTAAGAAAAAATACTCTGTATGAGCAGAAACCCACGGACGGTAAACAGATTATATTTTGTGGGAAATACTCATACGGTCCCGCCGCCCTCGGCGACCATTAAAGTTAAATGTTGATTAATACCTGAAAACATAAAAATAAAAGAATAATACTTGAAATCATAAAAATAAAAGAATAATACTTGAAATCATAAAAATAAAAGAATAATACTTAATGAAAACAGTGAAACATAATAAAAGAATTTGAAAATCTGCCCTGTTTATGTCATCATTGTACTTTTTCTCATTTCACTTAAACAACTTCTTTCGATTTTCTGCTGTAAGGTCATTTTATGAAATACAATGTATGAGTACATTCAGGCTTTCGATGTGATTTATTTACAACATGTCATCATAATCGTCCCCTTCATTTTCGTTCATTTCTACCTAGTTCAGTGTTGCATATGCCACCGTGACTGACTGAGTTACTATTATTTGTACCATGCATTTGCAACATGGGATAATACATATTGACAGGAGACACAGAAGGCCCATGCATGCTATTACTGCAACTAGGAGAACCTTAAACAGATTTATCCATCCCCCTGTGAGCATCCAATCTAACCAAGAAGAGTTAGGATCTGGGTGGTCATGTGCCATGACATTTTGCAGATTCTGTAGGTTGTTTAATGCTCCCGTTATGTTTGCAGAGTGTATATTATCTGGGATATATGTGCAACAGGTGTTATTCAATAGAACACAAACGCCCCCCGTTGATGCTGTTAGAATATCCAAAGCCATGCGGTTCTGAATTATCATGGCTCGCATAGCGCTCATTTCTGTGTTTTGACCCTCTTCTATTATTATGGAGTTATTAAGAAACAATCCAAATAGATAACTTAAAGTTTCCACGCGCAGCATTAATTTGCCCACACCTAACCAGGGTAAGAGAGATAATAATGTTTTATCATCTTTAGACCAAAGTTTAAATTCATCTGGGACATTTGTTCCCCAAATGGGGTCATGTGGTTTAACATCTATTTCCCTTTTTGACCTCCTATGTCTTATAACTATAGTATGCTTACTAAGTACCACAGTGTGATCTGATGGGAAAACTGGGGCACATACACCATACCAGCTGGGTGGAAGTACATAATAAGCGTTATTACCGCATAACCGTGCCACCCCTTCTATCCAGTATGTGCCGTTTTGCATGAAGGTTGTAATCTGAAATGTTGTTTTACAATTTGTACTTGTACCCAAGTAAGTAGAGTTGTTCCCTTTGTTTTTGTTGTAACACTGGGCATGCTGCTTTATGTCCTTTAAATATGCATTGAAAGGGGAGACTTTTTCTTCTTCTGTAATATTAAAAGCTCTCCAGAAATCGGGACAGGTACAATTATGAGGGTTGCACGTATAATTTAAACTCTGGTTTGCTGCTGGAAACTGACCTGGTAAGATATATTGATCGCGACGTGCATATCCTAGTGCTCCAAAGGAGGAGGCGCAATTTGCCTGTAAATCATTCATAGCTTTGACATATACGGTGGGGCCTTGGGAGTGCATGGGCATTACGGAACAAACATAACAATCAGTTTTATTTTGAGTTTTAGCTGTGTCATAGACGTAACGGTTCCGGTAATTCTGCAGAAATCGATGTGCGTTATGTCCTTCCGTCAATGGTCTGAGATGGGTCCACCTTTTCTGCGGTGTCCTCTCTCCTGGGTCCTGTAGTGATAGAAGAATAAGTACCGTATTTTCCGCACTATAAGGCACACCGGATTATAAGGCGCACCTTCAATGAAGGGCCCATTTTAGAACTTTTTTCATATATAAGGCGCACCGGATTATAAGGCGCATAGAATAGAAGCTACTGCAGTCAAATGTTTGACTGGGGTTGCGTTATGCATCCACTAGATGGAGCTGTGCTAAAGAGAATGTCAACAAAACAGTCAGATAAGTCAGTCAGTCAAACTTTATTAATACACTACAAACCAGCGTTCTGATAACTCCATTCACTCTCATGGTAAGGTCTCCTCTACATAGAATTATATTGAATAGAGCCAACCGCACGTTAGGAATGCATTGGAGTCTATGAAGTTGAAGTTGAAATCAAACGTTAGTTAAAACGTGAAAGGGAACTTTTCCCTGATTCAGTAAACACGTAAAAGAAACAGTTTGATGCACTAAATCAAACGTTAGTACATTCACAATATAGTAGCGTTAACTGTTGAATTCTCTCGCTGCTGCTCTATTCCCATGTTTGACTGCGTAGCTGACAGCCTTGAGTTTGAACTCAGCATCGTAAGCGTGTCTCTTGAAAGGTGCAATTTTGGGGTCGTTATACACACACAAGTGGTGTTGGACTAGGAGTAAGCACAGTACAGGTGTTTACCGCTATTACTTCGGCGACGCCCCTGACTACGGTAGCCGTAATGCTGCAAGCGGTGCGCCTTTGTAGTTTACCAGTCGTACTGAAACATTTTACCAGAGCGCCCTGTACAACCAGTATGGATCAACCAATTAACCAATTGATCCATATATAAGGCACTCCGGATTACAAGGCGTACTGTCATTTTTTTCAATTGAGAAAATTAATGGTTTTTAAGTGCGCCTTATAGTGCGGAAAATACGGTACTGCTGCCTGTATAAAACTCAGGCTTATCAGTCCTGTCCACATGTTACAGAGAGCCATTTTATAATTGGGCGCAGATCAGCTGTTTTCTTCACTGGTGTGAGACGCTGGTCCCTATGGGTCCTCCAGCTCCTTTGTAGCCGGGCTTCCTCTGCTTCCCCGTCGGTTGATCTGGCTCCTGTAATGGCAAAACTGGCTTACAGTGGCTTTTATGGATCCAGGAAGGCCTCTCTGCTATTTTCAGAGCTGTGGGCGTTGTCAGGAGTACTTGAAACAGCCCTTTCCACCGAGGAGTGGTCCAATCCTTCCGGTGGAGTGTCTTAATCAGGACCAGGTCTCCAGGCCTCAGGTCGTTCTGTGGGATAGGAGCAGAGATTATTGGCAGACCACTGGACATTTGTGCTTCTTTTGTCTGCAACATTTTATTCATCCATTCAGCTAATGAAGTTTCCTGTTGTGCTTTCTCTATGTCATTCATATCAGAAGGCAGAGGAAACGGTCTGCCATGTACTATTTCAAATGGAGTGAGGCCAGTTTGATTTGGAGTTATTCTCATCCATAGTTTGACCAGAGACAGGCAGTCTGGTAAGGCTAATGTAACTGTGGTTTGCAGTAAGTTCGTTAAGTTAATAAATGCTTTTTCCCCCTCTTCTGTCCAAATAATTTTGTCCCTTAATGTCATGTTTGTTCCATAAATCATAGATTGTAATTGTTGCACTATGGCTGCATAGTTGGGCAGTCACTCTGCAGAAATTACAAAGTCCTAAAAAGGACATCATTTGCTGCTTTGTTTTTGGTTTCAGGGCTTCCTGTATGGCTGTTTTTCTGCTATTCAGCAGGAAGCGGCTGTTTTGTGATATGGTGTGCCCTGGATAAACCACTTCTGTCTGACAAAACTGTAGTTTATGTGTTTTTTTTTTGTGGTTTTTTTGAGGCCTTGTGGCCTGTTTGGTGTAGGTGCTTTAACACGGTTATTGTGGCCTCTTCACAGTGTTTTTCTGTGTCTGATGCTACTAAAATGTCATCCACATATAGCAGAACTTGACTGTGTTCTGGTATTATGCAGGTGCTCATTGAATACCTTAATGCCTGTGCATATACATGTGGGCTTTCACTGAAACCTTGTGGAAGCCTAGTATAGGTGTATTTTTTCCTTTAAACTGAAAACCAAACAAATGCTGTGACTCTTCATGCAGTGGTACTGTGAAGAAAGCATTGCTAAGATCTACTACTGAGAAATATTTTTTATCTGGGGTCAGTGAATGCAGCAATGTATGTGGATCTGAAACATCAGGAGCTGCATGCTCTACACGTAGCTTCAGGGGCTTCTCTTAATATTCCTGATTTTAACATATCTTGTATTACTGGCTTAATACCTTCTTCAACTTCTGGCTTTAAGGGGTATTGACGGACTAATGGGCTTTTTTCAAATATTAGTTTTAACATTGTATGGTGGGAACCCCTTTATAAGCCCTACATCAGTTGATGATTGGGACCACAGTTCAGGTGGGACAGCAGCTAGGACAGGATGCATGTTGCTCTTTTTGCTCTCAGCTAAGCCCTGTATTTGTCCCTCTGCCTCATCTAAATGTGTCCTTGGATGGACTTTGACTGTCCACCCTAGATTGAGCTTCCAGATTCCTGTATTAGGATCCACTTTTGACAGTGTCAGTGCTGTTCCTGCAGAGGTTTAAAGCCTCTGTTTTTCCAAATTCTTATTATTCTTTTTTATCATATTTTATTTTATTGGGGACTTTATTTTATTTTATTTTTTTTAATATAAAGTAAGTCCTTATTACATTTAAAAATGAGATCACTATTTTTGGTAGTTGCTATTATTTTAAATAAGGCTTGGTTTAGTTCTTATTAAAAAATAAAAACTCACTCACTGATAAACACAAAAAATGAAGGGCATATTATATCTTATAATCTTAGTTTATCTTACCCAGTTTTATAGATACAACATACAGTTTCAGTCAGCTTTGTATTTAGTTCAAGTAACTAAAGTTTGTTTCAATTAACTCAAGTTTTCTCTATTTCAGTCCAGTCCAGTAATTCTGTTAAGGTTCATTTCATCTTATGTTAAGTTTGAGTCTAATTCAATCATTTTGAACCTGACTGGAAAAAGTCTAAACATCTGTTAAAATCTTTTTGTTTTACCATAGAGAACTGACCTAATATTATTATGGTAATGTTGAGGACTCTAATTTTTACATAACATGAAACAGACATTTATTTCACAAAAACAGAAAGTCAAACACAGACATTTGGCCACATGAAAGTTTAAATAACCTGTTTGTAAAAGAATTATGAAAAATTGAAGACGGATCTATGAACTTTCTTATGGTTATCAGTATTTTCAATACAGGTAGAACCTTTGCCATCTTTATATGATTTTTCAAAAAAGATTCTGGAAACCTTATTAAGATATAAATTTGGCAAAGATCATCAGAACATCAGACCTTTATTAGCGCTTTTAAGGTCCCTCAAAGATGCATTACAATGAAATCAGTCATTCCCATTCACACACATTCACACACTACTTACTTATTTCTCTGTCAGAGTAATTTTTATTTGCAAAAATTTGAACATAATTTGACTTCTAATATTCTTAAAATGTACATCATTTCCTCATAACCCCTTTTGTTTCCACTAGGTCTGTTTTGAACGCTTCAATTCTTTTTTTTATTCACCAAGAATCAATAAGGTGGTCTTAGTGGGGTCCACCTTAAAGGTGTTATCTGTTGGGTGTCATGTTATCATTGTCAGGTCAGTGAGGTTTATAAGTCAGTCAGAACCTTGGTCATTTGTTCTGTGCTCATAATGTTTCATAGATCCAGCCTATGATTAGTCAGCAAAACTTCCACCTATAGGAGAAAAATTGATTGTTAATGAATGAGCTGCATTTCCTAGGAACACTGTCTTCCTCCTGGATGAGCATCACCTGTTGAAAAACTTTCATCATTGTTTGTTTCACATATTCACTCAGATCTTTATATTATATCAGTAGGTGAAGTTGTTAGTATCTCATGTAGACTGACATATACTGTTGCATTTGGAGAGGATCTCAGATTAAATAAATTTAGTTAGAGCTTCAATCCAGGCTCTGCTGTTTGCAGAAGTTTTATCTTTGTTTTCAGGCAGCTGCATCTCTTTGTCAAGGTCGTTTCACAGAGCTGAAATTTAACTTCTCTCAAAGAGGAGAGAATCAAGAATGCAAACAATCTGAGCCAAATATGGAATTATTTCTCTGTAAAATGAATCTTTTGCATTTTATCATGGTATTGTTGGTAGTATAACACCATTATAATTTGGGGCTACCTTGGTATTCTAAACTGGGATGGGTGGCGGTCCGCCCCTCTTATTTGTTTTCAGTTAAGCTGAAAGTTTTTTCTGTGCTTTTCTTAAGGCATCAGTATTATGGCTGTCAGTTAAAGGCTGCTCTTGTTGTTTTTTTAATTCATCTTTTTGTTTTAATCTGTTTATTAACTGTGAGCACTCAGGGACTGAAAGGTCCCCTTTGAAATTATAATCTGGCAAGGTTTTTTATTGTCTCTTGAATCTTTTGAATGCATAATTTCCAGTTTAAAATCCCCGTGTAGTTTTCATCTGGGCAAAAGAAAACACAGGACCAGCAGAATCCTGCTATGATTCTGTTAAAATGCTTAGTCCTCCATACACACACAACACAGTCACACAGTTAGTTTCAGGTACCTTGTAATTTTTCTAAGTTAACTTGGTGTTATTTTATGAGCTCAATTTATTCCGTTCTTTTTACTTTTATAGCGCTTATTCTATTCCCTCGCAGGGGAATAACCCTTAGTCGTTTTATTTGGCCCCCTTCCCGGGGGGTCTTACCTAATTTATCGCTATTCCCTTCACGGCGGAATAAAACCTTCCCAATGCAGTGTCCTTAACGGCGACACACTACCAACGACTTTTTCTTATCTTAGCGCTTATTCTATTTTAAAACTGTCTCACCTCGGAGTTGACTTCTTGGTGACTCTCTGGATCCTCTGAGAGTCACCCGGCGTTGAGCAAGACGATAATCCACCGGCCTGATGCAAATCTATACACCGGGACTTTCAGCCATCCAGGCTAAGGGAGGCCGTGCGGCAGAGTTCACTCGACGTCAGGTTTCCCCCACGGATCCCAGAGTCACTGTTAAAGCAAAGAGAAATAAGGTTATTGAATTAATCCGGCTACGAAGGACCAATAAATGTAAGGTATTATTTAGTCAACTCAGAGGTAAGAACGATACAGTCAGAGTTACTTGCATCAAGGGTAGCTCACTTTGCAGTGCAGACTACAAAGTTTTGACACCCTATCTCTTTATTTATATGCACAGTTCAACAGACAGTTCAGACAGGGTGTGTGTGTGTGTGTGTGTGTGTGTGTGTGTGTTCCTGTTTTGGCATCACAGTGAGAACCATTTTCCCGATTTCACCATCAAATTGAGGACCGTTTGTACCAAAGTGAGGACATTTTGCTGGTCCTCACGACCTATTTTGCTAACGGTTAGGTTTAGGACTAAGGTGTGAATTGACTTTAGGTTAAGGTTAGGGTTAGGTAAGCACTGGTAATGGTTAGGTTTAGGGTTATTGTCAGGGTTAGGGCATAGAAAGGGTTGAAAATGACTGAAAATCAATGGAAGTCAATGGGAGTCAACAGATGGTCCTCACTACATATAGCAAAACAAGAGTGTGAGAGTGTGTGTGTGTGTGTGTGTGTGTGTGTGTGTGTGTGTGTGTGTGTGTGTGTGTGTGTGTGTGTGTGTGTGTGTGTGTGTGTGTGTGTGTGTGTGTGTGTGTGTGTGTGTGTGTGTGTGTGTGTGTGTGTGTGTGTGTACAAATAGATAACGGTGATCCCACACACAGGAGGGCTGCATACCAGAGCACGATACAAAGCGGAGTGCAGCTGCACTACAGCATAAAGTTTTTACATGAGTGATAACAAGTTTTCGCACCCATCCAATAGTTTCAAAAAAGCTTAAAACAATGTTTTCCATTTGACTGGAGCTTGAAAGCTTTGAGAATTACCTTGCAACTGATCACAGTATGTATTATAATCCTATGTTTAATCAATGTGATCAAATGTGATTACAAAAAGGGTTGTTGCATGGGGTCATGTGAATTAAAAGCTATTGGAAAAAAAATCATGATTTTTAATGAAAAAGATTGATAAAAATGGAAGATTTATGTATACCAGAAACAATGAGGATGCCTCCTTCTTCCAGTGCAGTGGGACGATTTGCACCTAGATTTGTGTCAATTGGTCTCAAAGCTATTGAAGAAAAATAACGATTCTTAACATAAAAAATGTATAAAGAACATGAAATGCACCTAAATCAGAAAAAAAATGAGTGTGCCCCCTTCTTCCGTTCTAGCAGGATGATTCAACATTGATTTTGTGTCAGTTGGTCACATGACCTCAAAGCTATTGAAGAAAATGTGTGAATTTTGATTAAAAAATACCACCAAAAATATCAAATGTATTTAAATCCAAAATAAATTAGTGTCATAATTTAGTGTCTTTCTAGTCTCATAAAATGATTTGACATTAATTTTGTGTCACTGGGTCACCAGACATGAAGGTTATTCATTCTTGTTTCTCTCGGTTCGGACATTTATTGGCGGTCCCTAAGCGAACCACCGTGTGTAGGAGGAGCGAGACTGCAGAGACCTGTTGCCCGAAATCAGCCTGCCTGGGCGGCCACAAAGAGGAGGCTGACGCCGCTGAATCCGCGGAGCGCAAATATTCAACCTAAGGTTGGAATGGGCGGTGGGACAAAATATGGAGCCTGTATTCAATAAAATGTCGGGTTAAATATGAAACCATTATGGTGCAGAACAGAGAACCAGCCCATAATCCAGAGGGAACCAGTTTTTCGAGAGAAAACAGGAAGACAGACGCTGAGTGGTTCCTTTCAGTCAGCCCTGTGAAGACTAATAACCGATCAGCTCGTTTAAAGTTGTCTTAATCCTAAACGTTTCTTAATTTCATCACAAATCCAGCGGGGAATCTGAAAAAATGCTGGAAGTCCGAAACAAACCGCAGCTAGATGACGATGCCTCCCTCTAAACACGGAACCGAAGCATCTGGAGCCGAACATGTCCGACTCAGAGCTGGACGAACATCTGGAACCAGTTGGAGGACCTGCGCTTATAGGGCCCTTTCATTAGGAACTCCTTGGAGACTGTTGGAAAACCATTCCAGGAGATGAACCTCATGAAGCTCATGGAGAAAACACCAAGAGTCTAAAGCAGTAATCACAGGTTGGTTACTTTAAAGAATTAAACATAAAAAATGTTTTGAGTTATTTCACAATGCTTTGTTTACTCTTTCATTCTATTTATTTTTGCTTCATAGTTTTAATAACTTCAGTTTAAATATAGACAAGGTAGCAAGAAATAAAAAAGGGGAATCATTGAAAGATAAAAATGTGTCCTGACCTTTTACAGGTGCTTATATAACCTTTCTCAGGTTATATAAGCACCTGTCATTTCAGGTGTTACGGTTTGTATTTCCGGCTCAACATAAGCTGTACATTTACAGCTGAGAGTTGCTGGTTCAGCGCTGATAGCAGTTCTGGCTGTTCTTCTGGGTTGGACCTGGATGGAGATTGTGATCACAGTGCGGTTTGTTCGTTGACATGCCAGGAGTCACAGCTTCCTGTTACCTGCTGAGATCAGGTCCAGCATCTGGAATGGGTCCGACCTGAGCCGGAATATTCTACAAATTTGAGAAACACGCTTAATTTCGGTTATCAGAACCACATATGGTCCTGCTTGAAAAGAGAAAAACTATCTAACATTAACTGGAATATTCTACATCCATCGCAGATTACATTTATCTTTACCATGTAAAAAAACCACAAGGGCACAATTTATAGTGTTTCTTTGGAAAACTTTGACTGGTCCAATCTGAACTGCATTATAAAAAGCTGAACAGAGATGTTTGGAAGATCATTTGTTACCCATGAAGCCTTTATTATTATTATTGTTATTGTTATTAACATCCACTTTTTTCTAGCAATTTTAGTTTCCTAAATCAAACAATGTAGAAATAATTTGGTTCCCTTATTTCCAGTTTTTGCGCTTTTTATCTGCGTTGTTCCTTGTTTTTACAAGCAAACATGTTGGAAACACAAAAGAAACATCTGTTTATTAGGTTGATGTAGAAAAACAAGCTAAATGTAATCAAATAAAACCGATTAGATGACTCTACATCTGTCACAGTTTTTAAGAAAAAAAGAGTTTAAAGCTTTTCAAGCCGAATTCATTCAAGTTTTCAATCTTTATAAATAATTTAAAAACAAGTATATGAGAACATTTGGAAGGTACTGAGTTTGTGAATCATGTCTAAGTCCCAGAGAGGACAGATGGACAAAGTTGGACCAGAAGAACTTATTTAGGACAAAAACAGGACGGATTTTATGGAAGGAAAAATGAGCCGTTCACACATTAAGTTAGAATGAGATGTTTTTCTATACTTTGGATGTGGAAATAATACCATGAGAACATTCATTTGGACAAAGAAAATTTATGTTTTCTGTTTGTTTTTTATTTGTCAAGGTCCATTAGCAGGAGAAGAACAGAGGAGCCAGAAGGAAGATGAAGGAGTCATTTTAAATGAATTTTTTCGAAGAAACGTTATTGGACTTAAGAAAAGAAAAGAGAAATGGCCAAAAACAAAGACAAACCAGGAGATGCAAACAGATTCTCCTGGTTATGTTGCTCCAAAACAGCAACAGAACCAGAAGATCCTGGTGACGTGTATTGTGCCCTGACTGTAACATCTCCTACACCTTTTGAGACATCTTCTAAAAACAAAACTCCACCGTTCTTACTGCCGCGATTCTCAGTGCCTAGAACTGCAACGAAAAGAAGTATTTCTGCTAGTATCAGACTGGGCCACCAACTGGACTTTGTAGAATATCACCCTTTAGTTTCACAGACAGATCTTCCACGGTCTAGACCTTCGTGGACAGAAGATGTTTGGGATGAATCATTTTACTCTACGCTTGGTGCCGGGAAAGTAGAAAATAAGGAAGATTCAGATTTTTTTTTAAAACCATCTGGCTGGCTTATGAGAAGAGAAAAAGGTAGAACGTTCAAAAGAGAAATAAGAGAATTTGGGTCAATATCTTTTAGGAGGAGCTATGATGAGGTAACGCTAGAGGGCGACTGTGACAGAATCTCTTATTCCCCGTATTATAAACCAATAGACATCAGATCTGCATTGAGAAAACCAGGTTCTGGCCGAACTCTCCCAAGAGAAACGGATCCACTGATCATCTCAGAATACTCCTCACCTGCTGAAACTCAGTCTTCCATACTTCATGAACAGCTGGAAAACAGAGAGAAGATTAAAACCCCATCCTGTTTGTCTCAGAGCTGTCCCTCACAGAGTCAGGAACCTCCAGCAACCATCATCAACTTACGCCGAGCTCCAAGTTTACCCAACATGAAGCTCCAAAGCAGCTTTGAGGAGTTTACTCCTAATTTCACTGGTGATGAAGATGATGAAACCTACTGGTTCCAGTGCTCCTCTCCAGGCCTGTACCGGTGCAGACTGAGCAGCCTGGTGTTTGACATGAAGGGAGAAGGAGACGTGTTCTACAGGATTGTTCCTTGGAGCAGAACATTACTGAGCCAACATGACAAGAAGCCTGCAGGACCTCTGTTTGACATCAGATGTCAGCAGCAGTCTGTGGTTCAGCTTCATCTCCCACACTGTGAGATCCGCTCCACAGGTGGATGTCACTTCCTGTCAGTCGCTCATGTTCATGATGAAGGCATCGAGTTTATCAGGCCTGAGAAGATCACAGAAACTCACGTCATCATCAGCATCACAGGGTTTTCTGCTTTTGGTAACGTCAAGGATGAAGATTCTCCCCCTGTTCCGATCCGAGCCTTGGTTCTGCTGTTCTACAAGTCTCCAACTGATCCGGAGTCTGATCACCTGATTAATGTCCTGATGCTGCCTAAAAACGTTGTTCTTAAAAATGTTCTGCATTTCAGGAAGAAATTAGATGAAGATGAAAGATTTCTAGAGACGCCTCCACACTGTAAACTGCAGCTGAAGCAGCTTTACACTCTGTCCACCTGTTCTGGAGAAGACTCGGTTCTGGTTCAGCCCACAGAAGCTGAGTTTGATGCAGAGTCATATGACAACTACCTCCCAACGTTCCAGGTGGTTTATGAGAAAATGATGAAACACATCAAACTGTTTCTGAAGGACAGCAGCTCCAGCAGCGTCTGGGAGAGACGGGTTTGTCTTTCTGCTGCTAGAGTACAAAGATCCTGTGGACCGACCCGACAGAATCTCGGTCCGAAGGAGCAACTGGAGGAGATAAGGATCAGCTTCATGGATGGGATATCAGAACCAGTTCTGCAGAGTCTACTGGACAGACTGCTGAGGAAAAAGGTCCTCATTGATTCTGAGAGGGAGACAGTAGAGGGGGAGAAGACCAGAAGAGGCAAAGCTCGGGTTTTAGTCGACTCAGTCAGGAGAAAAGGTGACGCTGCAAGTTCAGAGATGATCCACTTTCTCTGTGAGCTCGACCCGTTTCTCTCTGAACATCTGGGTCTGATGTGAGGAAGAGTTACTAACAGATTTTACTTCCAATATTATAAATCAATGACCTTATATTTGCTTTAATTTTCATATGTAATTATCATGTTAGGATCAGTTATAAACAAGTTGTTTCTGTTAGTCTGCAATAACGTTTTAAGTCAAGTTTGACAGATTTTATTTTTTTTAAATAGAACAAACCTTAAGTTGTGAATTTACCATGGAGCGACTTTTAATGATTAGATATTAAGCAACTGACGTTTAGTAAATCACTGTGACTCTTTGAGGTCATACTCGTCGTCTTCCGCTTCATCTGGGACCGGGTCGCGGATGAAGCGGACTCTGTGAGAAGCTGTGACTCTTTGAGGTCTTAAAATAAATATAATTCATCACACTGAGAAACGAGAAGGATTATTGTTATTTGTGTGACTGGTTTCATCTGATTATAACCTTTTACTGTGAAATACTTCCAACAGCCAGCAGGGAGAGATATTTTCCCATTAATCTAAAATCAACACGTTGAGGCTGGTTCTGTTTCATCTTTACAGGAACTGCAGACATGTAGAGCCTCAGTTTACTCAGCTCTGATTTTAAAGAGGCTCTTTAGATGTGCAGATCTCACAGAGATACAGTTGGAACCAGATATTTACATACACTGCAAACTGACAAACGTTTATCTCACTGTCTGACATTAAATCAGCTTCAGATACTAAATTCAAAAAACTGAGAATTTTCTATTTCTATTAAAAGTTATAAGTTTACATACATTTCCTTAATATTGACAGAAAGTCTGCAGTAATAAGGATGTTGTTCTGGTCTGTCATCATTGTTCCATCAGCGATGTTCATGAGATATTGATGATGAGTAAACTTATGAATGAAGGTCATGGATACAAGCAGCTGACTTGCACTTCCTGGCAGCTCTGCCTTTGGAGCTCTGTCAACAGGGAGCCAGTTAGGCTTTGAGTAGGCCATCTGCCACAGGAATCAGCTGGTGTGGATTATCTGGTGAGGACACCACATGCGGGACTCTTCCTCCTCCACACCCCATGGGGCGAATATCCCAGAAAAGTCCCAAAAACAGACTTGTTTGTGTGAATGTTAGTATGTTAACCCAAACTTTCACATTTTTCTAAACAGCTTTTTCCCCCAACTTACAGAAATTAGATTCTGTCACTTTTCACAAGAATTATCATAATTTATTGAATTCTTAGTGTCAACCTATAGATTTAGAGCTGTCTCTGTTTTTATAAAAAATATTTCCATTTGAAATACATTTTCACAGCTTCCAGGGCTACAGCAGCTATCTGCAGGTTTGATACATTTTATTTTTGCCTTTCGTGATGACTGACTGTCACGGTTTTTCATATCTGCGTTCATAATTTAACTAATTTCTTCAATGTGCACAACTTTAGTACTGGTTCTCATATCATTTTACTGACTGCACAATTTAAATACTCCAACACAACTGTTTCTTGTCGACAGACTGTTATTTTTACAGCTTCTACAGTTCAGCTTATGCAAAGTAACTACCTCTATCTCACTTATCACTTTGTCCTTTCTTTGTTTTGTCATGTCTGAAACAGTTGAAAGTTTATTGTAATTGTTTTACTGTTGTCTAAAGTCCCCTTATGTATCCGAACTGTAGAGTTGATTTTTGTATAAAGTTTAACTGAATTCAATCTGTCAGTCATTTTCTACCACTTATGCCATAGTGGGTCACAGGAAGCTGGTGCCTCTTCAGCAGTTTATGAGCGAGAGGTGGGGTCCACCCTGGACAGGTTGCCAGTCCATCGCAGGGCAACACACAAACACCTAATATCAATTTAGAGAAACCAATTAACCTAACAGGCATGTCTTTGGACTGTGGGAGGAACCCAGAGTACCCGGTGAGAACCCACGCATGCACAGGGAGAACATGCAAACTCCATGCAGAAAGACCCCCAGTCAGGATTTGAACCAAGGACCTTCTTGCTGCAGGGCAACAGTGCTACCAACTGCACCACCATGCAGCCTTGAATTCAATTCAGTTCAGTTTTATTTATATAGCGCCATATCACAAAATAATGTCTCAGAGCACTTTACAAAGTGAATTCAATCGAATCATACAGATTTCAAGGTGGTTACATCCTTTTTAATGAATCCTAACTATCAAACAGTGCAGTCGGATTCAGTTTATTTTGGGTTAAAGTTTATCTAAGGAAATCCAGCATATTGCATCGAGTCAGTGACTTGCAGCAGTCTCTCCTCCAGTCACTATATGCATTCTTCTTTCCATGATCAAAAGGTGGTAAATATGTGTGATCTCATGGTATTCACACGAAGAACTGAAGGCTCTGAAGGAAAATATGACAAAAGATTAAATCGATTGTCATTTAATGTAGCTTATCATTGTCATGCAGCATATTTACAAAGCTATCTAGGTCAATGAAGAAAATATATTCCAGTTTATACGCCTGTTCTAATATTACTTGCAGACAGTCAGATTGGTTTATTGATTAGTGTGCAGAGTTGCAAGCAACAGTAGGGAGAAGGCTTTAAGCAGGATGTGTCTAACTCTGCCTGGATCAGTTAGGTGCTAAAACTTCATGAACAATCTTAAGACCAGAAGTATATTAAGGCCATGTGGGACAGTACTAATTTTAATGGCTGTGGAAATTTCAAAAAACAATGCTCAGTATTCCCTTTCATCCTTTAAAAGAAAACCTCAACTTTCATTTTGAGGCATTTATTCACTATTACTGTGTCTTTGACTGGGACAAAACAGAACCTTGCACCCAGCTGGTATGTCTGGACTGTTCCAGGGGCATCTTTGCACTGCCCACCCGTTTGCCACACCATGATTGTACATTTTTATCTTTGATGAAGTTTTTGGACATTATGGTAAGTATGGTGGAGGATTGTGATGCTGTGGGTCTGTTTGTATTTTAAAGACCATGCAAGCTCTGTAAAATAGTACGGCCAAAGGCTTAGTTATACCTGAGGTTCTGGGATATATTTTTTAATAGCCCTGGGTCTCATGAAGGAGGACAACACTGAAACTACATATCTACTGTTTTAAAAATCTCTGTTATGCACCTGTAATATAATTACATAAAAGCAGGCAAATCTGTTAGCAGTTCCTCTGTATTATGTATATTAAGTCCACTTCTCAAAACATGTCACTATGAACTCACAAAAAGAAAAAATAGTAATTTTCACACATTTAGTGTTGTCGCAACACAACTACACTTAGGTTTGGTTGGTGATTGTCCTCAGCGTGTCTCAGCTCTGAAGTCATACAGTTATTAGGGTTTTTCCCCAGTCAAAGACCTGCGAATGAGACTGGAGATGACGAGAAATGCTTTCTCCTGTTGATACAGTAATATTACAACTGCTTCCTCCAAATAAAAGCACAAAGATACAAACTAGAAATAAACAATAATACTAAAGAATAAAAATACAAATGGAAAAACTATACAGTTCTGAATAAATACAAGATGTAAATCCTAATATATACATTACAGTTGTAATAGGTAAAATTGGAAAAATTGTGCTTTTTATATTTGCACAAGAAACAAGGAAAGTACACACTTGAGGTTTGTTGGGAGCAGTAATGGCTAAACAGCTAAAAGCTGAAACCAAGGATCTTTGTTCACCCTGTTATATTTTTCAAAGATAACATCAACTTTCAGTATTATTGTGTGTTTTTGCATGTCCATTAACAGTTTATGATACAAAGTCAAAAACTGAAGTCAAATCCCGTCTGCTCTGAACTGACCTTTTAGGCACATTTTTCATCCATGTCATTCCACTTTGCTCCATGCAGAACCGGTTCAGAGCAGGTCAATCAATTGGGAAACAACAAGGCCTGTGACTGTTTATTCTGGCTCATATTTATTTATGTTTTATTTTCACAAAGCATAAAGGAAAGGCTACCAGTCAGGGCTGAACATTTTATTTTTATTTATTGAGTTGTTTTCCTTGCAATTCCCTCTCAAGCAGGGGGCCTCTAGGTGACCGCCTATATGGGTGTAACCAACTACTGGCTCTGGGTGAAGACTAAATACTGTCCATCTGGAAAAATTATGGTATTTTATCCAAACTGTATGCTTTTAAAATTGTAGGGGCGACTATGGCTCAGAGTCCTGCAATTGGAAAGTTGTTGGCTCAATTCCAGCCTCCTCCTGTCACATGTCGGTGTGCCCCCGGGCAAGGCACTTAAAGGCAAGTTGCCTACCAATCTGTGTATGAGTTTGTGTGTTTTTGTGAGTACAATAGGGTGAATTTAACTCTAATGTAAAGTGATTGTTGTGACTAGAAAACGGCTGTATTAAGTCAGTATATTTACCAGTTAAAGTAACCAAAGAGTGGATTTTTCCTGATTTTGAGAGATTCTGCTACTGCAATAAAAGTTGAATTTAAGGCTTTTTTACATATCTTTATTTGGGAACAACTATAATTGTAGAGGTTGTTGCATAACAATAGAAAAACCCTAATCTGATTTTTTCATGAACTAAGGGGCAAAGCAAGAAAGTAAGGGAACTGTTCTTCATACAGTAATGATTTCTTTCTAATAAACAGTAATGTACTGAAGGTACATAGCTTTGTAAAAACTGACTATGTAAAAATGAGATTGTTTATGATTAAACATTTCAAACCTGATGTAAAAGCTGCAGTGTATCTTTTTTGCATGTTAAAACATTCAAATCAGAAGGTCACCTCAACAAGAGGCCGGACTATGACGGCTTTATCAGGTTACGGATGTATGATTCTGTGGCCTTTTTCTAATCATCTCTTTGCTGCCCTAATTAAATAATATAAATATAAATAATATAATCTGCCCTTGTTGCTTATCTGCTGCACCGCTCACTGCTACATCTTACACAACATAACTGTTGATATCACATAAGATGCAACACATAGTCAAAGATAAACTGATCCAAGAGGATGAAACCCTTTAGGAGGGTTAAGAACAGGCGTAGATAAAAGCAGGAGTCACGCTCCATTCTTTGCTCCTCTCAGTTCTTCCCTAAGATGGGCTGAGGGGGGCCCGGTACCGAAGGTGAATGTCACTCTGTATCTGTTCAACTGTATACTCTGTACACGGATCATTTTAGCATTAAATCTTGATTTTATAATTAACCATTTCTCATTATTTCACAAGGTAAATACTTTGCTGGTTTTACTGGTTGGGTCTCGGAACTGGAGAGAAACGGACCCGGTGGTACACAGGGAGGAAAGAGAGTAAAAACTCATATTTTACAACAATCAGGTTCATTGTTCTGAATGATAAATAAGGAGTTTCTTCTCTACTAGACAAACACTTCCACCAGCTCACCAGTGAAGGTAAGACATGTAATATTACGTTTTGTTCTTCTATCCTATTAAAGGCTGGGAAGTAGTTGTTGGTTTCCTTTTCTAAAATGTTTAATTTTTAATACCCAAAACATTTAATGTAAAGGCCAGTGTCGAATCATGAAATGTAAATGTAATCTACTTTTGTGTAAGAAGGTTGTCTTTTTTACTTTTCAGGATAGTTTGGTCTCCTGTTGATTAAAACCTCATTAAACATAGTTAGTATGAATAATACATTTATTGACTTTGGCTTCAATCGCTGTTTTCTTGCCTGCAGGTCAATCAAAAATAACAGTTCAATGATACTTTTCAGTTCTTGATCGTTGGAAAACATGAAGAACCCTATTCCGATTGTTGTGACTCTTTTTCTGACATCCCTAACCCTAACTCTGGTGATTTATGGGGAGGTAAATTTATCTCCTATAAAAACGTTTTAGATATCTATAAATAGGGGGCAAATATATATTATGCTAACTGGAGAAAAACGATTTTCTCAGCTTTACTACTGAGCATAAATTACTTTCTGAACTGTATATCTGAAGGTTTTGTAGCAAATTTTAACTCATAATTAGTGAGGCTGTGGTGCTACAAGCTTGTGAATTTAGAAAACTAAACTTGTTTTTGTAAATTTTCTTCTTTCTGCTTCCAACAGGAGTATAAATATGGGGACATAATTGCTTTCCCTCGTAAAAACATCTGTGGTATTCAACCTGTCACGTACAAGCACTACGCCATTTATATAGGATCCAAGAGATTTGAGGAACAGGCACCCAATCAAGACATATTTCACCTCACAGGTTCAGTGTCTGTTAGTTATTTTCAACTAAACGTGTCAACTAAACCGCATGTCAACAGTCAATATTTCAAAGATTGTGCTTCCTTATCAATTACAGGTTCAATCAAAAATATCATCCCCCCGCATACGCCCTTATCCGACTGTGTCTATGGTAAACTAGTTGACGAAGGGAAAAATGAGCGTGACAATTACCTGGATAAAATATGGGACAAGGAGATAAATCTACCTGACATTACGAAACGAATTAAAGAAAAATATAACAACTGTGGGCCCTGGAATCCTAAAAAAAACAACTGTGAGCACATTGCTACTTATGTACGTTATGGGCTGAAGATTTCATTGCAGGTAAGAAGCTTACAAACAAGATCCTGGTGACGTCTAGTTTGGGTGAAAATAGAATATGTCTATAATTATTAACCTTAAGCAATTTCTTTAACATCCTATTACTCTTTAAAATGAACAGCAATTATTTAAACTGTGAAATCTTTTCCAAAAACAAAGCCGACATTTAATATCTTAAAAAGTTGGGTAAAATATTTGCAGACGTTTTGTTTTTAGGATAAAAATGTAATTTTAAGGTGGTAAACTGGAAACTAAGTACATTAATCCTATATTGTTATATTATTAGCAAACAGCTTGAATTGCATTGTAGTTCAAACTCAAAAAATATGTTATTTCTCCAAAAGCCAATTTTGTCAGACCTTTCAGTTTTCTTATGAATTCAGTTCAATTCAATTAAAACATACTTTATTAATCCCAAAAGGAAATTAAATGTTGTTATAGCTCATGTTATGCAGATTTATTTAAAGAGTCGTTGTAGATGTTTGATGGTCTTACATTTTCTGAAAAGGTGTTTGGTCTCACCAAGAGGTCATGTTTTTTGTTGGTTTGGTTTATTAAACCGGGCCATGCAGGCTAGTAATCTGCATGTATTGCAGACTTTGTGCAAAAATTCACACATGAAGGAGCACCAGTGCATGCATTACATCTAACGTGATAGAATATAGTTTTATGACAGCTGGTTTTTATTTAATCCTGTTGTATGATGTTCCATATAGTTACCGACTAATGATGTATTTTTGAGATTTATAAAATTCTATTTAATAAACTTGTAAATACTTTTTTGTTCACAGTGTGGTACATCTGCTGCAAAGGTTGTTTCGAACCCAGAAATCAGCGAGGAAATGCTCGCTGAAATTAAAAAAAGAATTAGTGTCCCAACTTGTGAAGAGTTCTGCTCCTCGAGCCCTGGAGATAAATCTGGTTAAAAAACATTTTCTAAATACCATGAATTGTGTGGTTCTTTTGTAAGATGGGGTTCAAATTAATAAAAATGTAAGAAAACAACCGTAAGTCTTTGATTGTATTTTGTGAACAGGTTTTTTACCTTTAAATGAAAGATTTAAAATCATGTAGAGTTCCTCTTTTAAGCCCTGTCTTGGATTCACCCATCAGTTAAAGAGGATATATTCACTATGACAAAAACTGTCTGGACCTTTTCTAAAACTGAGGAAAACGTTCTACTGAAACGGGTCCGGCAGGCAGCAAGGAGGAGGACATTAACACTAAAGGTTGCACAGGTCACAGAAACTCTCATGTATTCTGCTCGTCTAAACCCAAAGGTTTGCTTGAAAGACAGAAGCCTTTTCTTCTAAAGTAAATATCTAGGCCTGGATGTGGAAGCATCAGTTCTGGTTTGAACCAAGCTGGAACGTTTAGACCACAGTTACAGCCACAACACAACGTTCTCATTTGTTGTGAGATGTTTGTCATCAAAAATGGGAATGAAATAAATACATCCAATACAGTTCTCATCTCCCCATGTGAAAATGCAAAATATTTCTCCAACTGGTTGTACAGACTTACTGCTCCAATACACATGCAGTGAAAGGGCAAATAATCGTACAAAGTCTGAGCGTATCATTTCATCATACACATAATTATCTTCAACATCTTCCCCTCACTCTGAATAAGTTTGAAAACAGGTGATTTCCTCCCAGTTTTTTCCTTTGAATGTTGGAGGAATAAATAAAATGACAAGTAGAATAAGTAGAACAGGGTGAACATTAAGGTCCAATTAAATCTTTAGCGCTACCAGACAGTTATTCAGAAAGTCAGCCGAACACAGCCATGGAAACCTTTAACTGGTTTCAGAGTAAAACTGCTAGATGGTCCCAGTCAGTCATCTGACCTGTATCCAACTGAACATCTATAGAAAGACCTGAAGATCACATCAGCAGGACCCCCAGAACCTTCAAGATCTGAACACAAAGACAAATGGGTCCAAATCACAACTGACTAGTTTTTCCACACGAGACTTCTTGAGGTTGTCGTCACAAAGAAAGGCTTTTTTCACAAAGTATTTCATAATTTTCTCTGTGTGTTCAGTGCTTATTCCCTGTTTCGTTCCAGAGTTTACTGATCTACAAGAAAATAACTAGAAACATGAATCAGAACAAGTATTGGGGTCCTGCATATTAAATTAGGATTTTACATGATCAGCGTCAAACTATGTGAGTTCAGTGGGGTACTGAGGTATCTGAACTATTTTTTGTCATGCCCAGCCAGTGGCTGAGTCTGTGTTTTACTCTGTCTCCTTGCAGTCTGTGTCACACCTGTTCCTTGTTCTCCCTGATTGTCTGTTCTCGTTCCCCATTGGTTCCTCCTGCTGTACTGTTGGTATTTAAACCCTGTTGTTCCTTTTGTTCCCTGCTGTGTCCTGGTCGTTCTCCTGGTTGTTGGTCATTGTCATGTCAAGTATTATTCTGGTCTAGATGGAGCTCAGCATACTCCTGGTTTCCATGCCTAAGCTGTGTGAGTAAAAAAATTAAAGCCTTCTTACCTTCAATCGTTTGGCTCCTGAGATCTCCTTCCTCACACTTTGGTCCTACCTCCAACCCCACATTTTAACACTTTTCTGTATCTGATGGAGTCAGAAAAGGTGGAATCGTGTCTCCTGTTTTCTTCTATGAAAGTCTGAATGATATTTCTGTATAACTGGTTGTATGGTGGGTCATATTTTTGTTAATCGTTTAATGTAAGCTGATTTGGTCATTCTGAAGCAGCTACTCAGAGTTTGTGCTACTTATGGTGTCCAGTATCACATGTTGTTTTACCCTGAAAAGAGTGTTATTGTGATTGCTACATCTAGTGAGGATCTGAAGATAAATTTCCCATCTTTTTATTCACCAGATGAAGTATTGGATGTGGTGAACAAAGCAAAATATATCTTAAGAAGTGATCCTCTGAAGGTTGTTTTTCCTTAAACCCACATTCTTAAGTTATGAATTAACTCCCCTTTTTTCCTTCTAGGTTTTCGTTTGTTTGATTTGTTCTGAAGTTACACTTGCAAATAATCTGTTTTAAGATTTATGTCTACATGTCTGTTGAAGTGTTTACTTTTTTAATTAAATGAACTCATTTTGTCCATTATAATCCACGGTTAGCTACAACAATTAGCAGAACTCTTCTTCCATGTGGACTGAAGAAGATGCAAAGGGAGGGAGATGGTTTCTGGAACTAGAAATGGGCTCTTAATGAAGCTCACCACCAATCTACAGTCAAACAGGCTGTGATTTATTAATAAAACCTTACTCTCATTTCAGTGTTAGTCACAGTTGACCTGAGTTGCGTAGGTGCTGCTTAATCAGAAAAATGGACACAACAAGAATCAAACTTTTCATCTGCCAGTCGCAGCACCATTATCTGCAGTTTCTTAGTAAATGGGGGAGCTGGGGGTTAGAAAACTCTTCCTTTTGGTCCCAGAGCCCAAAGAGTCAGGATATTTATGAACAAATCAGCAGCTGAATCCTTGCAATGTGTTGGAAAGCTGCACATATATTTTGTGTTCATATGTGACTCATTAATTTATCTAAAATTCAAAAATAAGCAATCTATTCTTGTTTTTACCCTCATAGCTAAATTGGTATGTATTCATATGCATATCAACACTGTTTCAGATGATGATTACATGTTTTAGATCCACAGATATTCTATATTACAACATGACATTGGTTTCAACTGAAAACGGCTTGAATCCACTCATATTTCCTACAATGAAGATGCGTTGTGGTCTTAAAATCAATATTAGTCATCACACTGAGAAACGAGAAGCATTATTTATACTTTCAACAACCAGAGGGGGAGATATTTTCCCATAAATCTAAAAGTAACACGTTGAGGCTGTTTCTGTTTCATCTGCAAACATGTTGAGCCTCAGTTAAAAAGGCTCTGATTTTAATCAGGCTGTTTAGATGTGCAGCTCTCACAGAGATACAGTTGGAACCAGATATTTACATACATTACAGACTTGTTTTCAGTGTATCAACCACCCAGACCTCTCAGATCTTATGGCTCAAATCTACTCTGCAGAACCAGAACCAGAACCAAACATGGAGAAGCAGCTTTTAGTTCTCATGCTCCACTAATCTGGAATAAACTCCAAGAAAACTGTAAAAGTGCTGAAACACTAAGTTGCTTTAAATTAAGATTAAAAATTTGGCCTTTGACTATGCCATCTAAACATTAAGTTTTCAGTCCAATTTTGATTTTCTTATCAATCATATTCTTTTTTTTATATATTTATATATAATTTCTTAATTATTCATTTTTTATATTCTTTAATTATTGAATTACCTTTAGTAAATTACCTTTACCGTGTCCTTGGATGCCAGATGTGGACGTGTGTGCTGTATCAGTATCTGGAGTAATCTGCAGTAGTAAGTACAGGGGTTGGACAATGAAACTGAAACACCTGTCATTTTAGTGTGGGAGGTTTTATGGCTAAATTGGACCAGCCTGGTAGCCAGTCTTCATTGATTGCACATTGCACCAGTAAGAGCAGAGTGTGAAGGTTCAATTAGCAGGGTAAGAGCACAGTTTTGCTCAAAATATTGAAATGCACACAACATTATGGGTGACATACCAGAGTTCAAAAGAGGACAAATTGTTGGTGCACGTCTTGCTGGCGCATCTGTGACCAAGACAGCAAGTCTTTGTGATGTATCAAGAGCCACGGTATCCAGGGTAATGTCAGCATACCACCAAGAAGGACGAACCACATCCAACAGGATTAACTGTGGATGCAAGAGGAAGCTGTCTGAAAGGGATGTTCGGGTGCTAACCCGGATTATATCCAAAAAACAAAAAACCACGGCTGCCCAAATCAGGGCAGAATTAAACGTGCACCTCAACTCTCCTGTTTCCACCAGAACTGTCCGTCAGGAGCTCCACAGGGTCAATATACACGGCCGGGCTGCTATAGCCAAACCTTTGGTCACTCATGCCAATGCCAAACATTGGTTTCAATGGTGCAAGGAGCTCAAATCTTGGGCTGTGGACAATGTGAAACATGTATTGTTCTCTGATGAGTCCACCTTTACTGTTTTCCCCACATCCGGGATAGTTACGGTGTGGAGAAGCCCCAAAGAAGCGTACCACCCAGACTGTTGCATGCCCAGAGTGAAGCATGGGGGTGGATCAGTGATGGTTTGGGCTGCCATATCATGGCATTCCCTTGGCCCAATACTTGTGCTAGATGGGCGCGTCACTGCCAAGGACTACCGAACCATTCTTGAGGACCATGTGCATCCAATGGTTCAAACATTGTATCCTGAAGGCGGTGCCGTGTATCAGGATGACAATGCACCAATACACACAGCAAGACTGGTGAAAGATTGGTTTGATGAACATGAAAGTGAAGTTGAACATCTCCCATGGCCTGCACAGTCACCAGATCTAAATATTATTGAGCCACTTTGGGGTGTTTTGGAGGAGCGAGTCAGGAAACGTTTTCCTCCACCAGTATCACGTAGTGACCTGGCCACTATCCTGCAAGAAGAATGGCTTAAAATCCCTCTGACCACTGTGCAGGACTTGTATATGTCATTCCCAAGACGAATTGACGCTGTATTGGCCGCAAAAGGAGGCCCTACACCATACTAATAAATTATTGTGATCTAAAACCAGGTGTTTCAGTTTCATTGTCCAACCCCTGTATGTTGTTCTGGTCTGTCATCGTGGTTCCTACCATCAGATATTGATCATGAGTGAAGTTATACTGAATGAAGATCCTGGATATAAGCAGCTGTCATGAGCATCTTCTTCAGGGGGTCCAGCTCTACCTTTTGAGGAGCTCTGTCATCTGTTTGGCTTGGAGTAGGCCCTCAGCTGATGAGGACACCACCTGCAGGACTCGTTTTGAAGGTTTTTTAATACATGATCCATTGTTTGAAGACCCCAGTAGAGCCCCAGAAATCACTAGAGAGACCATCTATGTCCCATCCGGACTATGAACGCTGTGGGATTTCTGGAGGTGAGAATGTCTGGGTTTCACTCCTGAGTTTAACTTTGTAATTCAACCTTGGATAAGCAGAACACAAAGCACAAATTAATGGAAACAATATTTTCATATGTTATTTTATAACATATCTAATCATAGAAATCTATATTTTCATATTTTATATTCCCAATTATAACCAGTAAAACACATCCTGATGACTTTACAGTTAACAATCAATGTCCACAGTAAAATCAGAGTAATCTTTTCATCACATCCATAAATGTCCAAACAAAGGTGATTCATCCAGAACAGGAAATGCTGACATGATGTCTCAGTATCTACTAAATATAATCCCTGGTGTTTAAAAGAGTCAAAACCCCAATTCTGACATGGCGTTCAACACATTAGAACCTCGTCTGTTGTTGTGCATCACTGTCAGGATCTGCCATTTTGGGGTTTGTTAGTTAGTTCCCTTCTGTTTATTTTACTTATTTGTTTGGTTGTTGTTTTCTTAAGACTACTTTTGTTAGTTCTTACTTTCCATATTTCTATATCTTACGCTGTTTCCTTTAGGGTTGTTTTTTCCTCCAGCTTTGTTTACTAGTATAGTTCCCTTTCGTGTAGTCTCCCCCCTCCAGGTTAGTTATTTAGTACAGCTCTCTTTGTTAGCTCCTCATGTTTCATTTCCTGTCTGCAGTCAGTTATATTCTGTTATTTAGTGTCTCTGTTCGTTTACTTAATATTATTCTGTTACCTGCTCTTCTTCAGACTCTGTTCCTTTATATTGGTTATTTAGTTATTTCCATGTGTCCTTGTCGTCCCTATTAGTGTAGTGTTCCCCTTAAGATCTGTTTCCCTGAGTTTAAGTAGTCTTTCCACATGTTTCCGTATCTTAGTTTTCCCCTGTATAAAAGCTTACTGGTTTCCGTTTTTCCTCGTCCTGTTATGTTCTTGTTTTGCTGCCAGTATAGCTCCTGTACATTCCTGTGATGTTCCTGTGTTCTCCTGGACCGTGAAATCTGTCCTGTCTTCTCTGTAAGTCAACTCTGCTAAACCTCATTAAAAGAAGGATCTTTATCTTGCCATGTGGCTCCCGGGCATCTCCCTGCATTCTGGTCCGATCCAAACACACACTCTGACAATCCAGATGTTAAGAAGAAAAGAGAAAGCTGACCGAGCAGCAGCTTCCTGCTTTCATAGACTGGCTACTATTTACAAACCTGAAAAAGAGTCAAATCTGTGTGAAAAGTCTGATAAACGTTTGTAAACAGTTTGAAGACAATATGCTAAAGTTTAAAGGAAAAAAGAACACAACACAGCAATGAGGAGCAATGTTCATGTGTTTAAATTAGTAAAATGCTGAAATGTCCATCACAGCAGCAGAAACTGGAGCTTAGATGGGAAAATAACTCAACACTATCTTTTAATAAACTGTAATACTGCTTAGGGCCAAGACACAACTTTAAAGATGCATCTGTTTTTGTTTTGTTTGTTTTTTTTTTCTTAATAATGGTGAGAAAGCTCCTAGTTAATGTCTGATAAAAAAAACAAAAAAACGGAAAAGGTTGAAAAAGGTTAAAAAGAAAAAAAAGACCGAGAGGGTGATAAGCTTTGAAAACATTTTAAAGAAAAAACACGAAAAGTAAGTGCAGAAACATCATAATGTAGGAAAAGTCCGGAAAATGGAAACATGATGCATTATGTTGACATTAAACTGGTGAGTAATAATGTGATCAACTCCACAGACACGTCCTAGGAATAAAATAGAGGTCGGATAAATCAGTTCTCTCAGTATCCAGTCCAGAGGCTGCTCTTGGTTCGGTTAAATCAGACCACAGGTTCGGTAGGAAGCAAGTTTCCTAACGGGTTTCATTCTGTCAGAAAAGGGAACCTGAAAACTCCAGATCCGGAAGCGTTGAGCAGATTCTTCCTTTCAGGATCAAAACCTTCTGTTTGTGTCAAACTTCCCAGGATTACAACCCCAGAAGAAAAGGCGAGAAATTTAAACTCTGGGCTAGAAAAACGAAACCCCACATGTGGTCAGGGACCGTCTGCAAAGTGACATACATACCCGAAGGACAAAATATCACCAAAGTTATAAAACCTTTAGATATATAAATCTAAAGGTTTTATAACTTTTTGTGAGTAAACAGCACAAACTCTCTATATCCTGTATGAGCAATTCAACGGTAGTCGGTTCCGGACGTTTGAGAATGGCCTGAGCATTGATCAGGGACTTAGATGACCAATAGGGGGAAGTAACTGGAGGTAGAAATAGTAAAGTAAGCACAGAGAATTAGAATTGGATACGAGTGTTACATTTGGAGGAAAAAGGTGGAAGCTTGAGAACACCATCCCAGCTGTGAAGTATGGGGGTGGCAGCATCATGCTGTGTTGGTTTAGTGCACTTCACAATATTGATTGACAGATTTTGTGTGGTGTAACATTTACAGAACAAATGTAGACAAACAGAGATTAAGTTTAAAAGTAATCACATACAGATAGGAACAGTTAAAGGTTGGACCTGGGTCTGCCAACTGGACAATGACCCAAAGCATACCAAGAAATTAGATATAAAGTAGCATGAGGACAACAAAGTCCATGTTTTGGTGTGGCCATCACTACACTCTGATCTCAGTCCCAAAGAAAATGGTGTGCAGAGCTGAAAAGGTGTGTTTAGAACAGCAGCCTACAGACCTGACCCAGTTACAGCGATTCTGCCAGGAGGAATGGGCCAAGATTCCAGCAAACTCTTATGAAAAGTTTGTGGAAGGATGATCTGATTCAACTCCAGACAGTAAGAATCTGAGCTTACGTGTCTTTTTATATGATGTAGGTAAATATCTGATACTATAAACAAACCTTCCTCTGATGATCAGTTATTTATGAATGTTACAGTTTTGACTGTAATCCTTTAAGTTGACAACACTGGCAAGAGACGGGTGTACTTACTTGTTTAGAGCGTGTGGAGTACATGGCACTGTTAATACTCTCATCACTCTGAAAAGGCTTAATTGTTGTGGAACACATGCAGATCATTTATGCTAAAACATTTGAAACAAATGTAAAAATGTTTTTTTTAATCTCCAAACCCTTCCCCCTGAAAAACGGGATGAATCTAAGCTGTCATAAGTTAATACGTCTTTCTCTTCTTCTTGCTTTGTGTTGAAATTTAAAAACGGATTTTTTTTCTCATCATCATTTCTGCTTTTAATTTCCTAGGATGAAAAAAATCTGAGGACTAAAAAGAAGACAGAAAAACAGATTTTCATCAGGTTTTAGAAATGAAATATTAAACAGAAGCTAAAGCTAAAATGTTTCAAAGAATTAAAAGTTCATCACCTGAAACGTCACCAGATCCAACAAAGAAAGGTGACCAGGAACAAGTCAGCAGAGCACAAACGGAGAAAATGAGGAAAAACTGTCAATTTCTGATGAAATAGAGATTTTCATTTTATTGTAAAATGTGCAAATTGAGATTATGAATTATGAATCTACTCAGTTCTCTAAATGACAGTTTCAGAGGTTTTCAAACGGTAAATTTTATCTTTAAACTCGGCTTGTTTTCAGCCTAAAACTCAGCCAGCTCGTATTTACATTTTGAGGAGAGAAAAGCCTCATTTCATTTCTGTAACGGTTTTGTTTGGCTCCCCACTGGATTTTGTTCTGCTTGACAACCAATAACCAGCGTGTTTCAAGAAACCTCGTGGAATGTGTTTCTTCACGATGGACCAAGCTCAACGTGTTGCAAACAAACTGAAACGCAGCTGTTACAGCGCTTCGCTGTGGGAGAACATGTTCAGCAGTTCCACCGCCAGACTCTCTTCAGGTTCTGAATCAGAAGGAGATGGATGATTGGATTCTTTAGCAGCAGAAATGGAGTAGCAGGACATGAGAATCGTCGGACATCTTGAAGCAAACTGGTGTACAATAGAAACTTCAGCGATGACCACATCCACCAAGAAGACACCAAGGAAAAGAAAACACTCCAGGACAACATTGAGGTCTCCTGGAATACCTTTCTGTTTCTCATGGGGTGAGTTTGATAACTTTTAAAAAAACTATTATGATGCATCTTATTGTAAATAAATCATGTAGCGAAGCAGACAAGTTCACATAAACCTAACCAGTCAAATATTAAAAGCGACTTGAGTGGGGTGTGTGTTTGTATTTTTAATCTAAGCTAGAGATGTGGGGGTTTTTTTTTCTTTCAAGCTTCAAGGCGCTTTGGACCCAGATCTTCATTGTGACAACTGCTTTGGGCAAAAAAACCCCCCCAACATTTTATACTGTGTTATGGTGCCTGGCAGGTTGGACACAAGCTTTCACTCCACACTAAACATCCACTTCCTGATTTCTGGCCACGCCACGCCACGCCCCGTACTGCGGCTTTGGGCTTATCAAACAAGCATACAAGAGGACCAGGGTCAGCACAATGGCAGATATCACCAAAGTAAGTCTGATAATCTGATACAAAATCGAATAAGAAAGTTAGTCATATGCATGAAAACTAATATGCTTATTTGTGTTATGGTCCTTCTGTGTACAGGTAGTGGAAAACAGCTCTCCTGAAAGTCGCCTCAACAACCCACAGCTGGTCGGACTGGAAGATGGCACAGTGTTGGTCAACACGTTTGACTGGCAGGCACACCTGAGTCCCTACCTCCGAAAGCTCCCACAGATCAGGAGTTATCAGCACTTCAGGTTTCTATTATGCAGACTTCCACAATCTGTATTTGTCAATAACAATGGGGCATGCAATATTTTAATTGTCTTTTGTGTGATTTTATTAACAGCTTTGATGCCAACAGACCTGGTGGGGTCCTAGCTAGGACTCACAGCGACACAGAACCTGTTAGCTTTCAGCTGCTGTGTGACCCGGAAGTTCTTACCCCTGTCGCCTGTCTTCGTGCCCTGCCTGCAGCTGGACTGGCTACGGACAGGCAGACTTATCTTTATTCAAAGATCAGGCCTTTCTGTTCCGATGAAGCGAAGGACATTACATGCCCAGAACCACAAAGCACAACACAGAGTAGCACACAGAGGATGATGGTGTGACATTGTGATGTTGGCGTTTTGGTCATTTGTAATGTGTATAGAGTTGTAAATAAAAATCACATTTGTGACATGATCAAAGTCAAATTATTGCCCATTTCTCTTCCTGGGTCCATTAAAGTCAAGAGGTTTGCAGACATAAAATTTAATGGGTACAGATTAAGTAGCTGCAGCACCAGCCTCTTCTGGATTAACACGTATTCAAAAGGTGTAAACTATTAGCCCATAGCTCTATTCATACCTGCACACATAAAATGAAGACTGATAAACAATATTTCTGCATGCTACAATAATCGTTGGACATTTCATATTATTATTATTTTATATTCTGGACAGACTGCTGGAGAAAAATGTCCTCAGTGATTCTGAGAGGGAGGCAGTAGAGAAGGAGAGGACCAGAAGAGACAAAGCTGTGGTTTTAGTCGACAGAGTGAGGAGAAAAGGTGATGCAAGTTCAGAGATGATCCACTTTCTCTGTGAGCTCGACCCGTTTCCATGTGAACATCTGGGGCTGATCTGTGGGAAAAAGAGTAAAACTAGTTGTTAAGGCATCCAGAAGGAGTGGTTCAATAAACCCAAAGACATCTCAGTAACTACATTTTTCTGTTTGTTGGAGGCATGAAAATCCCTGGTGATGGTGGACAGAACTTTGTGTCTAAATAGTGGAGCGTTATTATGAAACAATTTTTAATCCATGTTTCTATTTGTGAAAGTTTCTGCGTTGGTTACTCTACATATCTGGCTTATTTAACACAATTATTTGTTGGATAGTTCAGTTTCTTTGTTCAGTTCAGTTTAATTTTGTTTATTTATAAAGTGTCAATTTACAACAAATGAAAAAGACAGATTTGAACCATCAGTAACTCTCTCAATTACTTTGTCTATGAGGTAGACCGGGATTAATACAGAGAGACGGGGCCAAATGTATCATCTAAACACAGCGAACATGTCGGGGTCTGACATTTTGGACTCTGTTTTGGTTTTGTGTTTTCAGTTGGGTCTCTTTCTTCTTTGGGCTTAGTAGTTTTGTTTGTTTATTCCTTCAGTTAACCTGATGTTAGTTTTGTTTTCTCTCCTGCCTCCTAGTGTTTGTAGTTCTCTCTCCCCTCGCCCATAGTTCCTTTAGTGGTTGCGTTTTTCTAGTTTATTAGTTTATGTCCCTATTCCTCCCCTTGTCTTTAGTTCCCCTTTTGTTTCTTTATAGCTTTATTTCTCTCATGTCCCTGCATTTCCTGGTTCATGTCACCACAGTAATCATTCTTTCCCTCAGTCTCCACAGCCAGTTCCCATACCTGTTTCTACTTCTCCCCTGATTATCCTAGCTTCTCCTTCATTGGTCCACTCTCCTTCTCTCCCTGCTTAAATACCTGGTTCATCGCTGGTTCCTCCCTTTCACTACCCCTAATTAAGTTCTGTTTGTGCTATGCTACTGCTGAGAGTTTTGGGCTCAACTCATGTTAGTTCCTGTAGTGACTTTTGTTACGTTTTTGAAAAGACCTTTGAATAAAGAAGTAAGCTTGCTCTCATCATGCTGCTGCCTAGTATTTGTCTGCACTTTGGTCCACTTCAGCCGCAGAATGTGACAGAACATAATGTTAGTGGCAGCCATAACCACAGATAATGCATAGTTGTAGAGTAGTATGAGAATGTAGCGAAGAGGGTGAAAGTGGTCATTATGTCCTCCAGCAGCCTAAGCCTATAGCAGCATAACTACAGAGATAACTCAGGATAACCTAAGCCACTCTAACTATAAGCTTTATCAAAAAGGAAAGTTTTAAGCCTAGCCTTAAAAGTAGACAGGGTGTCTGCCTCACGGACTAAAACTGGGAGCTGGTTCCACAGGAGAGGAGCCTGATAACTAAAGGATCTGCCTCCCATTCTACTTCTAGAGACTCTAGGAACCACCAGTAAACCTGCAGTCTGAGAATGAAAACAGCCCTGCTTCTTTACCTGACATGCAGCCCTTATCATCACTGACTGTGGTAATGTGGTGCTTGTATTCACACACTCATGCTTAAACGTTCCAGGAACCAAGGAACCTTCCAGCATCGTCTCCTCCGCGGATGCAGATTCAGGGTTCATCCCCAAGTCCTACTTTCATCCAGTCATCACCAGACCATGACTTCTTCTCTGCAGAGCGCTGGAACCTTGTTTAGGTGTTAATAATGTTTCTAGTGTGACTTCAGCCACAGATGTACACTTCTGCTGCTGCCCATCTCTGTTATTTCTTCTGTTGGATGTTTTCTGTTTTTTGGATGGATGTCTTTATGTGTTTTGTTCTAATGCTCTGAGGTTTTCCACCTTGATGTTTCTCTGTTTCAGCCTTCCCATTTTGCTTGGTAGAACCCACATGTGTCTCCACATAAGCTGCCTTTTTAAAGGAGTTAAGGAACTTTCCTTCTGTTTCAGCTGACAACGTTCTTGTCGAGGTCCTGTTTCCGATCGACCAGCTGAAACATCTCTCTGTGAGCTGCAGAATTGGACTTGTTCAGGTATTTGTTTTAGAAATGCAAATTACAGAGTAATTCCTGTTGTATAGTGGAAGTTTTTACTCTCTTTCCTCCCTGTGCACCACCGGGTCCGTTTCTCTCCAGTTCCGAGACCCAACCAGTAAAACCAGCAAAGTATTTACCTTGTGAAATAATGAGAAATGGTTAATTATAAAATCAAGATTTAATGCTAAAATGATCAGTGTACAGAGTATTCAAATGAACAGATACAGAGTGACTTTAACCTTCGGTACCAGGCCCCCCTCAGCCCATCTAAGGGAAGGACCGAGAGGAACAAAGAATGGAGCGTGACTCCTGCTTTTATCAATGCCTGTTCTTAACCCTCCTAAATGGTTTCATCCTCTTCTATCAGTTCATCCTTGACTATGTGTTGCATCTTGTGTGATATCAACAGTTATGTTGTGTAAGATGTAGCAGTGAGCGGTGCAGCAGATAAGCAACAAGGGCAGATATATTTAATTAGGGCAGCAAAGAGATGATTAGAAAAGGCCACAGAATCATACATCCATAACATTCCATAATTATTCCCTGAAATGTCTTTGAAAAATATGGGAATTAATACAACATTGCCATTTAATATTATTTAGGTAGAAGGAAAATCAATATATGTGTAATATTTATGATTTTATTGATGCAGAAATGAGTAATTCCTTCTTTTGTGCCTGTTCTTGTGACCTTGTGGCTCATGATTTTCATTTATCATATAAAGTTACTTAATATCCAGGATATTGTACATATTAATATATTAAAATATTAACAGCTTATCAACATTTAATGCAAAAACATATCTGATGCCTGTTTTTAACACTTCACACCTTTTAGGACAAGAAATGAGCAAACAATTTGAGCTTGATGCACAGTTTGATAGATTTTAGATCAGTTTTAGCCAATCAGTCATTTCTCATTGATACAGATTAAAATAGATGCTCTCCTTTTAATTATTTTAGATTGCAAGGCTTCTAATTGATATCTACAGTATGTTTATGAAAAGTTTTTATCTCAAAGAATCTGAACTTCTTGAGACTCTGTCCTCAACAGAACCAGCAGGGGGAGCCATTTGCTTATTAACAAGAGGTTGTGTCTCCTGATTTACAGCAGAACCTGCCTGGACATCAGAACCCAAAAGAAGGTCAATGATGAGGCAGAGAGAGCTGCTGAATTTCACCCTGACAACCAACATGATGATCTTGTTGTTTTCAAGCTGTAATTACAGCACAGCTGTTTCTACAGAGGGATTCATCTCACATCATGTTTGCACAAATAAGGAAACATTTATACAAAACGTCTTTAATTGTAAATCTGAAAGTTCCTCTTTTTTCAGCCTGATCCTGTAAATAATCAGAAAAAATGAGTTATGAAGGTAAAAAGTGGTGACAAGTGAAATATTAAGTATAAACAAAACAAAGTTATCATGAAACAGATTTCCTCTTTGTAAGGGAAATAATTTTTTAGTAAAGGAAGGTCTGAGGGAAGTCAGGAAACAAGACAAAGTATTCAGCATATACAGCTGATGATTGGCAAAATAATATAAGTAACAAAGATGAAAAACAAGCAAACCTTAGATGATAAACTGAGAACACAGACAGAAGATGGGACAGGAAATATATATATTTGCATAAAATATGAAGATCAAGGTAGTTGTGATAAAATATAAAATAATAGAGTAACATAAAAGATAAAACACTTTAATACAGTTAAATAATAAGATATAAATAGTTAATAAATCTTGTTAAAGTTAAACTAAAAGCCGACAATGCAGATGAGCTGAAGGACCCAATAAAAGGACCTACAGCAGAAGCACAGGCTGATCTCCTCCATGTCACGCTGCACTGGTGCAGGACTTCATGTAAAAGGAGCCCCAACCAGGTACTGAGTGCAGATACTGTACATGGATGTATTCCCACATTTCTCTGTGAGCCAGAATCATCATGATAAATAGAAATAAACACTTAAAATATGTCCCTCTGTGTGACATCAATCTGCATGAGTATAAATTTGAAATTGAATAATTGATACAACCTATTTTTTCTATATTATTCTAATTTATTTAGATGCACCTGTTTAACATGTGAATTGATTTCTCTGAATGGTCCTTAGTTATGAGTGTGTGTCTGCTTGTTTGTCCTGTGTGTTTCTGTGTTAAAATATAAGGAAGGAAGTCTGGTTGCTTGGAAGGAAAACACACTGACACATCGGGAATTGTAAATATGTCAAAATTATCACATTTTTTCTGTCGTTGGATGTTTTCTCATTAGTTTTTCGTATAAACGTGTTCACTCATACGTAAACTTTATGCTTTTATTTCGTCGCTTTAATTATGCTGTTATTTTGAAAGGAAAGGAAGCCGCTTCCTTCCGCCTGGTTGTCTCCAGCTTGACTCCTGAGTTCAGTCTGAGCGCAGAGCTCCGCTCAGAGAAAACAGCCCAGACTTCTCCTCTTCTCTCTCTCTCTCAGCTCCTCTGCTTCTTTACGAACGGTCCAAGTCCAGCAGGAGCAGCTTTTTCTTTCCATCTCTGCGGAACAAACGGACTTTTAACGGCCGGAGAACCCAGAGGAGGTCCGGAGGATGAACCCTCAGTGTGCCCGCTGTGGGAAGATCGTCTACCCCACGGAGAAAGTCAGCTGCCTGGACAAGGTGTGAGCACTACTATTATTATTATTATTATATAATTATTATTACCAGTCAGGTGATATAGGCTTTTTAAAACAACGAAGCTGGCATTTTAACATTGAGTCACTGTTGAATAATTGAGTTGGATAAACGTTGAATTTTGTTTAGATTTGACAAATCTAATCAACGTTAAAATAGCAACGTCATTTCTACATCATGTCTCATAATGTCTGGATGTTAGAACAATGTGACATTATTTCATCAACATTTAAACGTTTTATGTCAGTCAAATGCCAGCTGGGTAGATCATTATTTTTCCCTCTGCACCGTCATTATTAACCATTAAAAGTTTATTTTAGATCAGAGGTAACAACAAAGTGAGGAAAAAGATAAGCTTAATGAATATCTCGTTTTTTTCTTTAATAATTTTTAAAAGTTTGAAGTTTTACATATAGCTGGCTGTTAATATAAGGACAAAGAAGCAATAAATTATAAAACCTGGTGTAGCTGAGGCATTAAAATATAGTATTTTTGTATTTCAAATGAATGAATTAAATGGGTTTTCGTGTCAGATTTGAAAAATATTCACAAAACATACATCCATTACTTGTCCGTCTTGTGAAAGCCTCAATAATGCACACATGAATCTCTGTAGAGTTAATGTAAAGTTTGTTGTGTTGGTTCTGGTTTCTGAGACAGGTAAAGAACCACCCTAGCATTCATTGGAAATGAACCCGTCTTTGTGTTATTATTATTAGAGCTGCAGGAACACTGCTGCCAAACCACAGACTAAATTAATTTTTACAGTGTAACACGTCTGTGTGGCTCCTTGCATAAGGAGGCTAAATTATTAATTCATCTTCAGCAGTTTCATGCGTTCTCTGTCTGTTCTGTGAGGCATTAGATGACACAACAGCATGTAGGCATCGCTCAGGATTAATACCTCCCACCTTTCTTCCTCAAAGAAATTAATATCTCATAGTTCCCACTGCTTAAAGCAGCAAAAACAAGCCCAAAGTCTTTCTAACATGAATTCATTGGGCAGGGCAGTTTGGACCCAAGTGTGTCCTTTTAAATGTGGGTCTCTGAATAAGAGAGGTGGAGCTTTTATTTTAGGAGACAATTGATTGTGAGACGCAGAGATCTAAAGACAAGGAGGTCCGCAGAGAAACAAAGTGAGAGTAAAAGTGTGAAAGAAAGAAAGTAGATCCTTCTGTCAGAAAATCCCTTCAGATCAGATTGGTTCCAGAGCTCGGTCTCAGTTCTGATGCATTAAAGTCCAAAACAGGAAGTCTCCATCTTATGGAGAGCCGTTTCATTCAAAATTAAATAAATACTTCTACTGATAAATTATTAATAAATATTCCATGAAATAAAACTAAATAATTGTGTTAAAAGACATTTTTCTTGTTTTAATTCATTTCAAGATTTATTTAATTATTTCATAATGCAGTTTTATTTTGTGACACTTTTATTTTGTAAAGCTACTTCAGTGACGTTTACTTTTTAACCCCGTTTTTCATTTTAAGCTCTTTTTATTTCATGTTCTTATATTCAAATGAGGGGGCGGAGTTTTATCTGCTGGGCGGCGCTGGGACAGCAGGGCGGAGCTCCGTTCGTGGCTGTGGCTGAAAGAAGCTTGGCGCTGCCCGCCAGAAGACAGCATGCTGGAGGAAGCCAGGGGGTTCTGGTGCCAGACCGGCCGTAAAAGCCTTTAACATGCTGCCAAGGGGGTTGCCGCTGTTTTTGTGGAAAATGTTTGTGCAATAAGTCTTCATCCTTTCAGCGCGTCATAAACGCACATAGTTCTATTTATTTTCCATCTCAAGTAAATACATCCACCTTATGTTATGGGTCTATCGCTGTTTATGAAATAAAAACCAATGAAGACATCATCATTTAAAAGTAACAGCCTATAACAATAACGACCTCTCGTTTGCCGATTATCAGCATTGGTTTCCACAAAGACAGCAGGAACCGCCGTGGCAGGTTTCTACGGCCGGTCTGGTACCAGGAGCCCGGAGCTTGACCTCCGCCCTGCTGTCCCAGCGCCGCCCAGCAGATAAAACTCCACCCCCTCATTTGAATATAAGAACATGAAATAAAAAGAGCTTAAAATGAAAAACGGGGTTAAAAAGTAAACGTCACTGAAGTAGCTTTACAAAATAAAAGTGTCACAAAATAAAACTGCATTATGAAATGAATAAATCTTTAAGTAAATTAAATAAATATTGAAATGAATTAAATAAAATAAGATGAACATTTCTTTTATTTCATGGAATATTTATTAATAATTTATCAATAGCAGTATTTCTTTAGGGCTTCACGGTGGTGCAGTTGGTAGCACTGTTGCCTTGCAGCAAGAAGGTCCTGGGTTCAATTCCCAGCCGGGGGTCTTTCTGCATGGAGTTTGCATGTTCTCCCCGTCCATGTGTGGGTTCTCACCAGGTACTCCGGCTTCCTCCCACAGTCCAAAAACATGCCTGTTAGGTTAATTGGTCTCTCTAAATTGCCCTTAGGTGTATGACTGAGTGTGTGCATGGTTGTTTGTGTGTTGCCCTGCGATGGACTGGCGACCTGTCCAGGATGTACCCCGCCTCTCGCCCATAGACTGCTGGAGATAGGCACCAGCTACCCCGTGACCCACTATGGAATAAGTGGTAGAAAATGACTGACTGACTGTATTTATTTAATTTTGAATGAAACGGCTCTCCATACCATCTATCCTGGATTCATTTTTATTTGAATGCTGGACTCTGAGTGTGATCTACAGCCCAGAGGGAGATTTATGTGGGAGAAGCAACGTGTTGGCATCGTTGCTGCAGTTCTTATTAATGCCCAGTGGGGGCTGTTAAAGGTTAACTTCTTATTTTTACCATTTTTGATTTTTGAAGAAGATCTCCTGAACCATCAATCCAGCTGGTTTATGCAGTGATTCAGTCACTGGTTTCTCCTCTGAAGAGGACTTTAGGAACACAAACAGGAACCTTCCTGGTCTCTTGTCTTCTTCTCCATAAAACCACATTAGGGGCTGACTTCTTCTCTGCTGCTGACAGGTAGGGAGCCAGAACAATAAATCTGCTGCAGCCCAACAATGAGCAGAATTGGATCATTAAACTGAGAGAGGTTCTCCAGCTTCAACCCATCCCAGATTTAGAAATGATTAAAACTGTGAGGACGGTACTGATTGCTTGTTCAGGTACTGCATGGATCCAGACTTCACATGAATACCGTCCTGCTGTTTCTCATTTGCTCCATCTGAAACCCAAAACATCACCAGCACCAAGCTGAGTTTGTCTCCCGTGAAGCTTGGACTCCATCAGTGCTGCTTCTTGTTCCTGAAGGAAACCTGGCTGGGAAACCCGAAGGTATCAGTTTAGGTTTTTGTAGATGACATGGTTCTGTTGGTGTCTTCAAACTATGACCCTCGGTGTGGACTTAAGTGGTTAACAGGCCAATGTAAAACTGCTTGGAAGAGGTTCAGCTCCTCTAAGTCTGACCTTATGGTTCTCAAGCAGAAGAATGTGGACCCTCCAGCCTGGGGGTGACTCACTGACTCCAGCTGTCCATCACAGTTCAAGTATCTTGAGATCTTACCAATGCACGATGGCAGGATGGAGCTGAAGATGGATTAGAAGCCTTCAAAGGAAGCCTTATCTGGAACACCTTTCCTAATGAAATGAAACTGAGCACCGAAGAAGCACTAAATGGTCTTGGGCTGAAATACCTCTTAGTTGCTGGTCAGGTATGACCCATGCAGACCCCTCAGGTCTTCAGAGACCCGCTTACTGAGTACTACCAGAACCAGAACTAAACAAGGTGTTTCTGTGCTCCTCAGCTCTGGAACAAACTACCTGAAAACCTGAGATATGCAGAAACCGTTAGTTCCTTTAAATCAGGACTGAAAACATTTTCGTTTACAGCAGCTTTTAATCAAAGAATCAGACTAATGAACAGTTTGAATTCTTTGTTTCTTTTATGCCTTTATTTTCTGTATTTTAACATCTTTTACTTTTATCCAGTGCCTTTATGCTCTGTTATTTTCTTTCTGTCTTTCCTATAAAGTCCTGTAAAGCACTGTGGATTGCCTTTTGCATGATTAATTCTATAGAAATTAACTTAACATCTTAAAACCTTTACTTCTAAAATGATGAACTGGCTTAAAATAAAATGAGACTGTCTTTTGTTGAGGTCTGAATTTTAAGGGTTCATTGTATTAGAAAACCCGGTTGTCCATGCAGTATCGCTGCCTAGTGACCTGTCCACCATGGACATCACAGAGACACACAGGACAGACCACCATGCACACACTCCATCCTCGGGGTACTTTAGAGTATTCAGTTAACCTAACAGTCATGTTTTTGGACTGTGGGAAGAAGTTGGAGTACCCAGAGAGAACCCTCACATGCATATGGAGAACATGCAAACTCGTGGCAGAAAGACCCCAGGCAGGGATTTGAACGCAGAACCTTCTTGCTGAAAGGCAGCAGTGCTACAAAACCACCACACAGCTCGTTACCATGGTGCACGGTGGTACCTTAAATCCAAATTTTCCTTCATTTTCTCTGTTTTTCAAACACTTTTTGTGACCTTTAGTTTCCTGGGCAGAATAGTCTGTGTGAGGATCTGCTGCCCTGAGACTTCATCAAACAAGCTTAAGATCTTATCAGCCTGCAAAGTATGAACTAATGAAACAATTATTCCAGTCCAAGCAGACCTTCGCCATAAACATTGTGTGTCCTGATGTTGCTATGACGATATATTCGTGATATATTGAGCAGAACCAGTCAAGAAGGAGCTGAGTGTGAAGGCAAAGCGTGTCATTAACTGGTCTGTTTATGTGTCAATGCTCGGTGTGGATCATGACCAGCAGAACAAGATCCTGGATGCAAGCATCTAAAATGAGCTTCTTCTGTCAGGTGACAAGACTCTGCCTTATGGATGAGGTGATGAGCTCCATCATTTGGGAGGAACCTGGAGTTGGAGCTCCTCCTCACTGAAAGGAGTTACATAGGTCGGTATTATCATCTGAGCGTAGAGCCTCCTGGACTTCTTCCTTTATGGAGGTTCCCCTGACTGACCTAGAACTTACTGCAGGTGCTATACATCCTTTCACCACTGGCTCTTGGAATCCTCCATGAGAAGCAGAAGGACCTCTTTGGGGCATTAGATGTCTGGGTTTCTCTCCTACTTTATAGACTGAATTGTTGATAAGCAGAAGACAATGGCAAGAGGAGCGGCTGATAGTTCTCCAGGATTGTGAAGTTTGTGCATCTGTAGCTCATGTTGACTGGATGGAGACATGTCCAAGGTTTTGGGAGAACAGTCCAGCAGAAATCTTTTAGGAAACAAATGATGGGAGCTAGGTATGTCTGCTAATGTCTGGAAGTTCCAGCTCAGGTTGAGCGATTTTTTAAGCTTGTTTTAATTCAAAATAATGTGCAGAGCTTTCCACATAAAACAGGACCACTCGGTCCAGGAGAAATATTGATCAAGACGACTTTCAGAAGTTACAAAACGTCTGGCTGCTTGGAAAGAAAAGATGCTGAAGAGCCAGAAATAATCAGATTAAATCATTTCTTGTCCAACTTCTGATCACTTTGTGGATTTCTTTTTTTTAAAGACTTTTTTTGCCACTAGAGGCCTTTATTTTCAACAGTAGGCAGACAGGAAGGAGGGGCAAAGAGATGGGGAGACATTCAGCAAAGGTCACCGGGTCCAGGACTCGAACACGAGGACTGTGGCCTCTATATGGGTCTCACCACCAGCGCCACGCCACGCCAACACTTTGTGGATTTTTGTTTGCAAATGTTCTCTGACTGAGTTTCAGTTGAAGATTAATCCACAAGTCAAAGCTTGGTGTTAACATCTCCAACACAGAATTTAGTCACTTTCTAAGGATTTGAATAATCCTGATCCAGAACAGATGGAGGATGATCTGAACTGAATGCTGACGGAGCGAAAGGAGCCGAGCGACTGCCGCCTGTCGTGTTCTAATCTGAGCAAATCTATTTATATCCAGCCTCTCAGGGTGGCAGAAAGTACATTTGATTCTTTTTAAAATTTTTAGCCAAATTTAGAAACTTATTCCCATAAATAGTGTTTGTTCAGCTTCTAGCCTCCTGCAGATGATGCAGATGAGATGATCGGTTGTCATGGAGACGGTTTGGTTGCTCTCTGGTGACACGGAGCTAAAGGATCCCAGTGGAGCTCCCATATGTTGGACCATCAACCCGGCCAGAACCAAGAATCTAATCCACAACTGGGTTTCAAACTTTGTAACTTTATTAGTGAAATATGAAGCAATCAATTTCTATGGCAACCAGGAACTATGGTCTCATAGAGAAAGCTGGAGGAGGTTCCTGAAAACTCTGGAATGAGAAATTCAAAGTCACTGTTGGAGTAATTAAAGCAAATTTCAGCATGTGGGCCAGTTTATGAAGGTCAGCTGGGTCCAAATGGGACTGGTGCCAATATGCATAAGTGCTTGGATGGTGCCTAGAAAGGTTTTCCATCCAAAAATAAAAATAGAAATAGTGGAATTAGAAGAAGAAAAACACTGTTCCTTGTTGATTTGAGTCAAGGTTTTCCTTAAAGGGTCTAGATGGATTAAATGTGCCAAACTGTGCAATGAACAGAACCTGTTAGAGTCCACTAAGTCCAGATCAGGCCCTGATCATTTTTAATGGAAGGTTTCTTTTTTAAACCTCATGTATGATTGATTAGAGTCTCCTGGTGAGTAAGGAGCGACACACGGTCAGTGGGAAATGCTCTGTGCTGGACGGACCTCCTGATGTTTGGTCCTGCTTCAGGAGGGGCTAAACGCAAGGAATGCAACAGTTGTGGCTCATGTTCTGGATGTATGTGGGTGTAGTTGAAGCTCTGACTCCAGCCAAAGTCTGCATCATGTAGCTGCTCTCCAAGACGTCAGATGAGGGAAGACGGTGCATGTCTGGATAGGCGGGGATAAATACAATCTGTCGATAACCGAAAGACAGTATTTTAGCATCGAGGGAGGCATTCCTTAATGTTTAAAACTATAAAGTAGACAAGTTTCAGGATTTTGTGTGTCCTTAGAAATTATGACAAAACTTGAAAAGTGGAAGAGAAAAGACAAAGTGTCCAGAGGAGCCGTCCACAGCAGATTCTGTTTTCTGTCTGACTGACTGTGATTACTTTGATATTTTCTGTCAATTAAACTGAAAACATACAAATAAATAATGTCTGGCCTTCAGAAAGCCAGACTGAGAGATGATAGTTGATCAAAAGCACTAGAAATTATTAGAAGAAAGTCTGCTTAAAAATAACTTGAAAACACTCGATCAGACCTGTTTAATTTGAGAATAATATTTAGATCTAAGCTGATAGAGAATGACGCTTAAAGTGACTGTTTCTGTTTCTGATCGTCAGAACTGGCACAAAGGATGTTTCCACTGTGAGGTTTGCAAGATGACCCTGAACATGAAGAACTACAAAGGCTACGACAAGAAGCCGTACTGCAACGCGTGAGTAGAAGCATGTTTTCCTGGAGAAATCCATCATGGCTGCCCTCTCTGAGTGGAAACTCCAGCAGCTGCTTGGGGCTGCTGTGTTATTATCCCATTCCTTTCAGGTTTTTAGAGCAGTGCTGGTTTTGGTAGTTGCTTGGTTTCTGTGGTTCTGAAGCTCCTTTCATTTCATGCTCTGTTCGTTATTATCCACACATATTATTGGATGTTTAAAAAACATGGAGCCCGGCGTGGCCAGAACCATGAGAGATTCTAAACCCGAAAGGAGGCGGAACTTCAAGTTGTGTCTGACAGATGATGGAAGTAAATTACAGCTTGTGTTTTGGGGGCAGGTCCCACAGGGAACATTGTGGTTCTGACCCGTTAGCATGTAATGGTGAACTGATCTGGGATCTGTGTTAGTTATAGTGAGCAGCTCTGCAGGAGCTCAGAAACTTCTCAGATATAACATTTCACTTTTTTTATCCCACGTTTTTCTTTGTAAACTATTTACTGAACGCTAGAAAGGTGATGAAGTGGTTTGGATCTTCTGGCCTTATCTGAAAAAATCATTTATACCCCAAACATGGAGACAAGAGCTGTCTTTGTCCAGTGCTGACATCATATCTCAACCAGTGGACTTAATGGATGAGAGGTTAACATGACCTCTGACCTTGGGTTAAAACGCTGTTTCTCTTCAACTTGTTGAACAGAGTCTTTGTTTCACGTCCTGTTTGCCTCTGTAGATAAACGGCACTGAAACACCATGTAGTTCTGATTTTCTGGTAATGTCTCCACATGCATCTGACTACACATCTCCTGTTAAAATTGAACAGGTTTAAAAAACACAGATTCAGATTCCAGGTCGGGAATCTCTACAAATGATCCGATACGTTAGCAGGGAACGAGCTGGAAACATCGATTTAATACGACACGCAGACGTTCTGCTCTCCTGTCCGCTGCAGATGGCTACATGTCGGCAATAAACCCTTCACACAAAACAAAACATCTTAGGCTTGACTCCCAAAATAATATTTATCTGATGCTTCAAACTGTTGTATCATTTCTCTCCATTTAGACGATAGAAGAAATGATGAAGATTAAAGACTTTTCTTCATATTAATTCAAATGATCTGAAATGAATCGTGTGAACTTCTAACTGCGTGTGAACCGATCCTGTGAAATGATTTCATTGGTTAAAGCATCTCAGCAGACGCTGCTTGGTTTTCCCACATCTGGAAAGTTCTCTGATGTCACAGAGAAGGAACTCACTGATTGGCTGACCTCACACTCCCTTTAACTCACAGGCTTGATAACATGAAGCAGCTCTTACAATGCTATCACTGGACGTGGCTAATCTCTGGAGAACCACGTGTGATATTAGTTCTTACTCTGGGCTTATTTGTCTGTTTCGAGTGAATCTCATTTCATTCTCCTTTTTCAAACCAGTGTTAATGTCCTCTTTGCATTAACATCCTGGTTCCGAACTTACAGTACCAGAAGAGAGCAGCCCTGCTTGGCTTTAAGGACTGAACTGTGTACAGACTTGTCTTCTGGCAACAAGGCAACCAGAGACTGATGGAAAATGTGAAAATTGTAAAACCAGGCTGGTCAAACTAGGACTGAAACATCCTGGACTTATTACAGGTTCCCCAAAATACAGTTGGGTTTCTGGAACCACGGAAGAATCTGGTCTCAAAGCAGATATCTAAATCTCTTGTCTCATTCTTGACATCCATCGCCCAGGATGGCATTAACACAAGAACCAGAGCCGGCCCAAGGCAGATGGGAACTAAGCAGTTGCTTAGGGCTCTCAAACCATCAGGGGCCTCCCATAACTGCTTCAGTGTGAGGTGCTTAAAGAAATTTAAAGATTTTAAATTGTATAAAATATAAATTAAAGATTTAAAGGAATCCTGGTTTATTGTTTGATGTTTCTGTTACCATGGTTAGAATCTGATGCCACACGTTTAATCTTTTCTCTGTGTTTGAGCTGTGTTTGTTCAGAAATACATCTCAGCAACTATCCCTGTTTGCCTCTAAAGTGGAACAAAACCCCAAAGCAACTTTTTTGCACCTAAACTGTTTAAATTGGGCCTTAAGGGTTCTATCTTTTTGTTCTTTTTTTTTTAATGTAAAGCCATCTTGGTGCTGCCATCTTTGGTTTGAATGGTGAAAACTGCAGTTGAATTTTCCGATAGGTTGAGAGGGTACAGCTTGGTACATGCCTACGTCACAGCCCCGTGTTCGGGTATAAAACCATCTGGCTCAGACGAGACGTCTCCATTCTGTCCTCCACTGCCTCGGCAGCGACAGCTTCAGGCATCGCTAAGTCAGCACTTTGAGCCCCCGGCTTGAACTGATAAGGCTCAGACCCACTGGGCTCCACAAAGCCTCTCTTAACCTCTTTCACCCCACCTTAACGAGGGGAAAAATCCTCCACCTCGAAAGGTTGATCCCTAGCGACACCTCCAACGTCGCTCTGCTCACTCTCCATGTTTCAATATATCAAATTAAGCTAGCTGCCACTGTTCCTCGTCCTCCTGACCACACCCACCCATAACCCTCTCCACCCATCTCCACACTTGACCACGCCCCTCAGTGTCTGTTGGCACCGCCCACTTTGGTGGCATTTTTCAAAATTTGTCTGTTGGCAGAGTAATGCTTTAAGCTCAGCCAATTAAACTTGGCTCTGCCTCCCAGTTTCGTCTAGTACTGAAATGCTGCTAGTGGTGCTGACGTTCTTAACAGGAAGAGGGGCCCACACTCAAATTGTTTAAGGCCCCATAAGACCTAAACGTTAAATGTCCGTCACTTTCTGTGGTTCTGTAATTAACCTGTTTTTCCTCTTCTCTCGTTAACATCTGGACACAAACGTTCATGTCAGGATTGTTTACTCTGCAGAGCAGAATTCCTGCAGTGGTTTTCCGGCTCACTGTTGAGTTTTGTTTTTGCAGCTCCGTGTTAGAAGTGGCGCTCAGAGGACAAACCGGCGTCCTGTAATTAAAGAGTCTCTGTGAAGCCGTGGCGCTGCTTGTTTTTAGAGCTGGAGGACTGCTGTGGGTTGTGATGAAGCCCCGCTGCTGAGTTTTCCTTGGCTCTTTGTTGAACTGCAGTTGAAAACAATAACAGCTTCACTTCGTGTTATCCCTGTTTGGTATTTTTCTAAAGACGGCTGTAAAAACTGATGTTGAAGCTAATGTTTTCAACTTTAGGACACCGTCTCCTGGTCCGTAGTAGGACTAAAAGAGGCTTAATGAAGGAACACCTGAAGCATTATAACCTGCAGGATGTAAGGTCAGAAGCAGCACAGATGTGTTAATATGGGAGGTAAAGTCTCCTCAATGCAGAAGGATGCAAACTCTTCAAAATATAACAGGAAGTAAAGGTGACTAAAGAGCTGAGGGGTTTATTTTTTAAATAAAAGAAAATAAAAGCCAAGATAAAGCATGTAGAACTGATACTTTTTAAACATTATTCCAATATAATGTTTGCAGAGCACAGAGAACCAGGGATGTGTCTTTGGTTACACTTTATTTGACAAGTTTGCAAAAAATATTAGTTGTAACAAACAAAAGGTCTGGAAAAAGTCCATTATACATCCAGAAACTTTGGTACTTTACCATATTCCTCTATGACTAAACATAAAACCTGTAATGTTGTTGTTGTTCCTATAAAAACAATAATTTATGAAATGATGAACTTGTCTTTAGATTCTTTAAAATGTCTCAAAAATGTTTTGCCAACATGAAAATTAAAATGAGAAAACAGTGAGTTTAGTCCAGACCTGACTGGTATCTCATTTTAGGATCTTTTATTTGCTAACAAACCAACCCTCATTATTTCCTTCAGAATCCACCACAGACCCACAGCATCACAGACCCTCCCCTGTACTCTACAGTGGCCTATAGTTAGAGTTGCTCCCTGACTGAGGTCTCTGTTCAGCCCATCTCTGGGGCTTTCTTAGGGCCTGGATCTTAATGATCCAGAGATTAAAATCAATCCCCACCTTCTACAACCTGACATTTTGTATCTGATCTATATCATAACACTGCCCCCTACAGGCAAACAATATAACAGCACCCTCCTTTTATCTGCCCCCGAGGCTCCATTTAGCATTAAAGTTTGTAATAATCAATAATCCAAAAGTGAAGAAACTGATGAATGAAACATGTCTGTTCTGGTTCTGTTTCAGTTTAAGATTCAGGAAAATGTTACATTTTCAGCATTTGGCTGCAAAGCTGAAGTTTTCTAAAACTGTTTCATCTGATCTCAAGTGTTTCAGTTAAAATAGAGGATGAAGTTCTGGGGGTTTTATGGTCTCATGCTCCTTAAAAGCTCAGTAAAGGGATTAAAAAGCACATGAGAGCTGACACTTAAACACAAGACTTCATGAGTTTAACAGTTAAACGACTGATCCAACCAGAAAAACTGTCGTCAGGTCCCAGACTTGGACAAAGCTCATACTGTCACCTCACAGCTGAACTGAAACCAAACATGGTTAGATACCTGTAGAAGGTCATGGGTTGAGGTTTAATCTGCTGGGAATGACTGCCCTCTGGGACCCTGGATGACCTCTGCAGGACCAGATGCCTCCTGTCCACATGCTAGAAACAGGTTAGCTCTTTGTGATGTTAGAAATCCTGCTGCTGTGATTGTAACCTTTATCCTTACATCTACAGCGCCACCCAGGCTTATTGTCACCTTCTGTAAAAATGTGGGAAAAACCTTAAAATAAAGGAATCTGTTTTTGCTCCCGCAGAAACATTTAACCTTTTAATCTGAGAAAGTACATTTATTCAGAGGGGAAGAAAGCCACAAGTTAGGAAAATAATAGTTTTTTATATAATCAGCAGTGCTCCAGCTGTTTAAGCCTCCCTTAGCAATCATTTGTAGAAGTTCCTTTGGTGAGTAGATCAGCACTTATCCTCCTCTTAGAACTTTGTACATCCAAAGATCTTTGACCAGAGTCCTGGTTCCTCTTCAGCTTTTCTGCAGCATTCCTGCCAGAGTTCAACAGATTTTACCTGAAATATCATGGTAGTTCATGATGCTATGCAGTCTAACCAGGTTTAACAGGCCCACGGCATTACAGATCCTCTACCATACTTAACAGTGGACATGAGCTGCTTTTCAACATATTCACCATTTGTTTCACATCAGACGCACCTGGAGTGTTTGCTGCTGAAAAACCTAAACAGAAGAAATGTGAGAAATGTGAGATTATGCTGCTGAGTGTGAAGCTTCCTTTGTGTAGCATTAACAACTTCTACAGAAGCTTGATTTGTGTAATATCTGAAAGACAAACTTTGATCAAATCTAAAGTGAAAAAGCTTTAAGAGAGGGTTCTGTTTTAAAACTGGCGGATCTGAGTTGTTGTCTTAGAGAACTGACACCATGAATCAGAAGCTGAGTTTAATAAGCTACTTTTTTAAGCGAATATTAGTCGGTTAATTAGCTGCTGCAGATCCTGACTGAGAAGAAACTGTTTTTAGTCTTCCCTATTTTCTTTTAGAAATATTAAAACAGCAAAATGTCCCAATCAGAAAAAGTCCAAACATTAATCTGGAGATTTATTTTGTTTCACTGGTTCTGGTTTAAAACAGGAAAGCTGCTCAGAAACATGGAGCTGGCTGAGATTCTGTCATGACGACATTTTTCTTCATGCAAACCAACACCATTAAAAGCTGATTGTCATTTTGAAGACCAGCTGCCTGTATGAACATGAAGGTAGCATGGCTTTACCCATGAAGAGCCTGAAGTGAGCTCCGAGGGTTGAGGTACCGACGTGGTACTTATGTAACGAAGCTGTCCACATTACTGCAGCTTGTTGTGTTGGAGCTAAACATCAGAGAGAAACTGTTCTGCTGCTTCTCTGAGGCTCAAACAGGAGAACCTGTTCGGTGTCAGTCCACAGATGCTTGAGGCTGCGCTGCTCAGGGGGAGCAGGTGGAGGAGGAGGGTCATCTCTCTGACTCTAAATGAAACTGAACATCTTTTAGATGATCCAAATGTTCTGTTGCACGGTTCTGGTGCGTTCAAAGCTCCATCAATGAAGCTGTGCTGGGTGAAGTCTCAGTCTCTGCATCCTGCAGCTCAACCAGCCACACAGGCAGGTCTCCTACCTTCTGCACCCTCCACACTGATTGGCTTGAAACATTTAGAGACATAGGTCTTTTCATTTCAATACATGTTTAATGGGAGAAAAATTCAACATTAAGATATGATTGTTTTAACAGAACCTGTGACCATCTCTCATGGCCCAGTCCTGGTTCCTCTCCAGCTCAGCCCATGTGTTTTCTACCGGGTTCGGGTTGATTTTGTATCTGCTGAACCCTTTTCGTCTTGGTCGTATGATTGGGATCATTGTTCACTGAAAGACCAGGTCATGACCAATTTTCATCTTCCTGGGAGAGGCCAACAGATTTTTATTTCAAATGTCCACATAAACCAAGTCCATAATGCCTTTAGAACAGAAACAGGCCCACAGCATCACAGATCCTCCATTGTGCTGAACAGTGGACTAATGGAGTTTCTTTTCCACATATTTATTGACAGGAACAACTTTTTCTTCAACAGCTAGCTGGGGTGTAGAAAGCTCTTAATAAAAATACAGATTTATTCCAAATCAAAAGCTGATTAAATTACAGCGAAGGAAAACTGACAAGCCAGAGATTCATCCTCGAATATTTAATGATTGATCCATCTTAGGTTCTGTTCAGTTATTATCTTTTTAACATCTGCAATTACATTTTGGGATTTTTTAAATAGATAAAGCTAGAAAATTAAAGCACACTGAGTGTCTTTCCAACATGGAGTAATGAGGTGATTCTTCCAACAACAAGCAAATCAAAGAAAGATTAGGAAGTTAAAACATCTGGAAACCAATGTTCCTCTTAGTTGTTTTCAACCGTTTGCTTCACATTGTATTTTTAATCATAATCAAACAATTTCCTGATGTGAATATGAACCTCGTTTTCTTTTCAGTGTTTTTTTCTGGTCAAATATGCTTAAAAAGAGCTGGAAGTGAATGCATCTTCTCAGTCGGGTCTCAGCAGAGAGCTGGGAGCTGGAAGACCCTAATTATCTAAGACTGAGAAATGTATGGAAGCAGACGATCAAAGAGGAGAACAGGAATAAATCAGCCTGTTAGAAACACGGGAACGGATCTGAAGGACGTAGCTGCTGGCAGAAGGAATGACGACAGGAAACTTATGTAACCCTCCATCTATGCTGCCACAGTTTGAGTCTGCTGAAGAAAAACTGAACTGAGTTGGATGTGAGCAGCAGAGAGCGACGGGGCGTTTCAGTCAGCAGCGTGAGAGAAAAGAAAGAGGGAAAGAGGACAGGGGGATGAGCTTCTTTTGAAGGCCAACTGAGAGCTTTCTGCATGAATGAGTGAAGACAGAGAAGAGAGTCACTGTTAGGAGCTCTGCTTCTCTGAAAACAGCCCTGATCGTTCTGTTTTCACTGCTTTAAGCTGATGTTTCCTCTGAATCAGAACCAGTGACAGACAGCAGAGATTCTGCAGACAGAACTTTGTCTCTCTGCTCTGTTACCTCCATCCCAATGTTCTCATCATCTCATCAACTTTGATCTTGCTTTCATTATCTGGTTTTTTGTCCTGTTTCCATTTTTGATTCATATCCAGATTTTTCTTTCTTTCTTCCCTTTTTTCTAACATTGACATTTTTCTGTTTCCTCTTTTTGATTCAAAGTGACTTGTTTGTTTTTCCCTTACATTCTTCTTCATGTTCTTCTTCTTCATCTCCCATCCCTCCGCTGTCATTGCTCAGTCTGTTCCTGACTTCCCCTCATCCCGATTTTATGGTTGTTTATCTCTGTATTGTGTTTTTCATCCCTTATTTGATTGCAGTTATTCCTGCATTTGAACATCTTGATCTCCGTTCTTTCCGCTCTCACCCATTTATCTCCCATGCTCCCCTCTGACTTCTCTGGTAAAGTGTTAAGGCCTAAACCTCACAGACTGCTGAGTGAGATGTTCCTCTCAGTGGACCAGAGACAAAGCTTCTGTCCACACAGCAGCATCACCACAGGGAGAGGGATTTTTTTGGTCCCATGATCCAACTCCAGACTACAATGACAGCAGATTTTGCTCATTATTCAGCTGGTTATGATCCTGTCATAACCAGCAACAAGTATTTGTGCAGCACCATCCCCAAAGGAGCTAAATTTGGCTTCTGTATGGAGAAAAAATTATATTTCTAACTTTTATTTAACCAGGAAGTCCCTCGGCACAGGATGACCTGGCCAATAAGGCGAACCCTTATCAACATCAAAAGTAATAAACAAAATAAAACAAGTCCAAGTTATCATCATCCAAACTCCAATATAATAACCATGTTTGCATTCGTTGGCTCCAGGAGTCTTTAAAAGAAAAAAAGCATTAATGTTTAAGACAAATTACCACATTATTGGTGATTATTATATTATTTGTTGCTACATGGTACATTTCAAAGTTAAGGTACAGGAGAGGAATAGGAATTTGTTGGGTCTCCAAACTCCTGTCCTCACATGCTGAAGTGTTATATATGTTTTTACACTCATTTTGTGTCTGTTTCCTGAAAACAGTGCAATAATCTCTGAAACAGGAGGAAGAAACACGTTGATGTCTTGTTGTGTATGTTGAGGCAGGACCAAAATGCAGTTTTAATAATAGAAACAGAAAACTTACAGATATTGCACAAATAGAGCAGAACAATGAAAACCAGGCAGTCTATATACTGAGGGAAGAGTGGAGAATGACATTGAATGTAGGTGAGTTAATCAGGGGAACAGCTGTGGAGGAGAACAAACTGGTAGACTGAGAGAAGATGAATAATTAACACAGAGGAAGCTGATTTAGACACAAAGCAACTAAAAACCAACAGGAGGCTAAAACGGATCCAGATAAATAAATCCAAATGCACAAAGAACAGAACACAAGAATAAACTAAGAAAGTCAACACAAAGGAGTGAACTAATATGGCAACACCTGTTTAACAATAATAAAGAACTCAGAAGTGATCCAAAACAAAACATCCAAGCATCATAACAGCTCAGCTTGTTGGAGCTTTTAAGTTTGAAAATTTGAACCAGTTTGAACCAGAGATGATTCTGAGAGAACGAGTTAGTTTCCCACTAACTAAACTTAACTAAACACAGCGTTATGTTGTTAGTCTGTAAATAAATCTAAATTATTTCTGATTCTATTGATGTTTTTCTGTCTCCGTCTCTTCTTTGAGACTCATCAAATCAGCCTGACAGCTTCCTGTTAACTCCACAGTGAGATAACATCACTTCCTCGACTCATTCATCCCGACATATAAATAAAAATAAACATCTGACTGCTTTTTTATCTCTTCAGGAACTTTAAGACAGAAGGGAAAAACAAAATGAGACAGAATTCAGGACTAATCATTGAATCTCTTCTCTTACCACCTCAGTTCCTGTTCGTTTGTTCTTTAATATCAGGCTGATGACTTCAGAAAACCAGTGTTATTGAGAAGATGTGAAACACGTTTTGTCTGCGTTTTATTCTTTGCTTCTGCTGCTGCCGGACTGTTGGTGAGGGTTTATAGGAGCCAGCCTGATCCTGAGCCCACACTGGGACCTTCATCAACACCTAAGCAGGAAGATGGAGAGCATCCAGGGAGCTCCACAGAGGCATGCTGACACACCCTCTGCTGCCATCTTCTTCTTCTTCTGTCTCACTTCCGCTGGTTCAGCTGAAGAGCAGCCATGCTGGTGTGTGTCAGTGTGACCTGTGTGAAGATCAGGAACCTTGTTTTCCTCCGTGTGTTTGGGTCGTTGTTGTACCCTTAAGTAACTCTCCTCCTCTGGCTTTAACTCAAGTCACAGACATCATTGTTCTCCTTCAGGTCATAAAGTTTCTTCTTCTTTAAATAAAATACTGTATTTTATTCAGGATTGTATTGAAAAACAAGCAGTCGAAACAAACAGAAGCACCACATGAAATCTTTCCATATTTTTGACTTTTATTTTCCATTTCTTATCAGAAAACCCAGACAGATATTCAGTTACCATCATGTATGACATGTAAGTTTTGTTTTGCTTGTTTAGGTCACACCATCATCCTGAATGACTTTTCCACCTGAGCAGTTCCAGTGCTAAACCAGGACTGGTACCAGAACCAGCTGCTAACTGTCTTATTTCTGTTTCCACTGCCACAAGCAGCAGCTCTGCTACTAAAACCGGTGCTGTCTATAAAGGAACTGGTCTGGTTTTCTGCAGCCAGAGAGCAAGCACAGAGCCACGTTGATACTTCAGTGGGAACATTTCATCCAGTAAATGCTTGATACTTCCTCTGTTATTCTTTCATTTTCTGTACAGGAGTTATTTTCATCTCCATTGTTATTCATGAACACTCCTGCAGCCCCGACCAATTGACCAATCACCATAATTTCATAATTTATTTACCTTGACAACAGCAGTTATCACATTTCTTGAAACAAATTTGCAGGTTTGGGAACAAATTTAGCTGCAAACTACGGTTCTCTGCAGGGTCTATGAGGGGTATCGACCCACAGGTAACTTAGTGACAAATGAAACAAACAGCTTTAAAATGAGAGACCTCATGTTCCTCTTGTTGTCATGTTCTCATGTCTCAAGGATGTGTCCTCGGCCCCCATTCTGTTCTAGCTTTACCATCTTCCCCGCGCCCATCCTTTTCTGATGTTCTAATGTAAATTGAAATGATAGTTCAGTGGAGTTTTGCTAAGAATTTAAGATCTGTAAATATCTTACCTGTAGAAGATACTCTACAGTAAAAGTCATTGTCTGTCTACTTCTACATGTACATGAACTTTGATGACATCTTTTTCTTAATCTATTAGGTCCAGTTTGTAGATGGACCCACTGTTGTCAGCAACAGCAACTTGAACTGTTCCGTAAACATCTTTCAAGGTTTAGGTTTTCATAGTTAGATGAGAAAGCCAGAACTGCAGCCTTCGCTCTAATTCATCCCAAAGGTGTTGAAGAAGGTTGAGGTCAGAACAGTCAAGGTTCCTGCAGGTCACCTGCAGCCATAGAAGCAGATTTTAGCTGATCTTAAAGCAACAGTTTAACAGCTATTTATTGGGCATCCAAGCCTCCATCTTGAATGTGATAAAAGGTTACTTGCATAGAAGTTGATGGTTCTTTACATTTAGCTGTCCTCACCAAGGAACGTTGAACATCTCAGCTGGTACCGCCTGCTTCCAACAAAGATTTCCTTTTCTTTAGTAATAAGGATTCATCTGCCATTATGTTTGGATCCGCAAACTCTTTGTTCAAATCTTTGATTTTATCCTTCAGACTGAAAAAATCATTGAGATTTGACTCTAATCTCAATCTTTGTGAAAAATGTCTTTTTAAAAGTTTACATTTGTTGAACTCTAATGAGAAATGTTTTATAAAAAGCTTAAAATCAGCTCACATGAACTACCTTTATAGATGTTGCTATCTTCTCTTGTTGAGCTGCAGAAGATTGAAATAATTTAGTGAGAAGAGGCTCACAGTGTTCTTGTAAAAATAAAAAGAGAAGCTTCATCTGTAGTCGGCTAATTATAAATATTAAATTACTCTTTTACTCCTGAACCGTACCCCTAATAGTTCTTCTATAGGAGGTTATCAGTGGTGAAGGAAGATAAACTGTGACACCTTATGAGGTCGTTAAGCATGCTAATGGAGCAGAAAGCAAAAAACGCTGCATTGTTCAGGTTGAAACGTGCTTTATTTGGATCTCACACACTGACGCTGTTCCTGAATGAGGCGTTAGCCTGTTGTGCGTCAGTGCTGCTCGGAGACAGGAGACTGTAGTTGTTTGGAAAATGCCACTGCAACATTACAGACAATGGTGGATCTAAATGGGTTTCCAAAACACACCCACTGCTCTGCATCGCATGGTCGGTGGAGCATTGTAAATCTGAAGTCCTCACCGAGCCTCACAGAAAGGCAGGAAGTGTCTGAGGGTATTACTGGAAGCTGTTTAAAGGACAGTGTGTGTGTGTGTGTGTTGGTTCCTGTTGGTATAATTAGCTGATGTTGTAGAGGAAAGAGCAGCTCTGCTCTCCAAAGGTTTTTCAGTTCTTCCTCCTGGTTTTAGTTCTTATTTGTCAAACATGATCTCCTCTGTCCAGCTGAGGTCTTTGCAGGAGAAACCTCCTCCCTGTGATCACCTCAACTTTGCTGGCTGCCGACATCACGGAGGTGGCCGCTGAAAGAAAGTTTTTCGCACTACACTGATGGTTGGAGGTGGGACTCCAGCTGTCGGTGGGTCAGTGGAAACACAACAGGTTCTGGCCGGGTAGAGCTGAGCCAATGGAAAAGGGGCATTAGTCACAGGGGTTTAGGAAACTATTTTAAACCTTTTTTTATTCATCTAAACTACATAGAGAGTGATGTGCCCACTGTAGATGAGACACTGACTACTGATAATGACCCCACAGAACCCCACATTAATAAAAAGTCAGTTTCTGTCCCTTTAAACTATGGGTACAGTTTCAGCCCTTGCATACAGTGATTGTGTGTGTTCGAGAAATAACCCACAGAGCTGGTCTTTGTCTAAAAGGATTGGTTGAGCCGAAAAAAACAAAGCACACTTGGTAGTCCATAGCAACGGGAGCAGGTGAAACTTAAAGCTGCTCTTTGTTTGCCTGCATGTGAGCTTTTTAACCTGGACCCAAGTCATTTTACAACAATATGATGATTCTGAAGTTATTTCAGAATTATGGTTTTATTGTGGTGAAATAGTAAAATTAGTCTTCTGCAGGAAGACAAATGTTTCCAGTTTTAAGAAATTCAAAGTTGAATCTGTGTCATTCACAGTCAAAGCAATACAATAAAAGCAGATTAACACAAAAAAACTGATCAATAAAAGAAACTGGAGGATATAACTAATAAATAAAATCATATCTCCTGTCTCTAAAACCCAGTTTCACAGACAGAAAGTATAAAAAGCTGTTTTTGTTGCACACATTAACTGTGGAGAACAACACAGTGAAACCAGCTAACGGTGTCAGGCCTCAGCAGACTGTTGTCACCTCTAATTATGGTCTCAGTTAGAGTTAGTGGTGCTGAATGCAGAAACCAAACATCTTCAGGAATGATTGTGTTGTGCTGTTTGTGGTTCTTACATAACTGACCCAAACACATCAGAATCCAGAAGGAAAGATCTGCTTTGGATGTGAGCTGGTCCACATGCAGAGCAGCGATGGGCAGCAGGGAGAGTTTGCACGCCGCTTGTTACCTGAGTATGATTCGATGTAAAACTGTGACGTTCTCTAGATGCGGACTGTCAGGTGCTTCGGTTACTGACTGAAGTCTGTCACTGCCCCTCGGATGCCCTCTGCAGCTATTCCAGATGTGTCAGCTCCTTCCACATCATTTTCATCCCCATGTATTTAGAGTGGCCTTTGACTGGGCCATCTAAACATTATGAGTTAAGTTTTCAGTCCAATTTTCCTTTCATTTTCTTATCCATCATTCTATTCTCTTTATTTTTTTACATGCCTCTGTTGTTTGATTTTCTGTATCATTGTAATGTTTTCCTCGTGTAAAGTGCCTTGAGTGCCTTGTTGCTGAAAAGCGCTAAATAAATAAACTTGACTTGACTTGAACCAGAACTGCTTCAGTTCAGCGTATTTAATATCCGGGTCAAACCTGGACTGGATCCTTTTACTCTGCAGAGAGATTTAACAAACGGAGGTTTATGAACCTACACACTGGAAGTATTTTCACTGATTTGTTGGTACTGCAAACACCTTTAAATTAGACAAGCTGTGATATAAAGTCCAGGCAAACCTGGACTGATGACTGATTCTTTAAAAACACAGTTTGTAATCTTTGATACTTTTGCTTTGTTTATGAAAACAAAAGACAGATTTTTCCAGAAGTATTTCCTAAAATCCTGTCTGTAACATTATTACCTCCCAGTGGGTTACGTCCAAACAACTAGCAACAGAAATATTTCAACGTGTTTTGACAAATGTTTACTTTAATTGAGTATTTTTTGCTCTTTTGATTAAGTCTGTTTTTGCTTTTTCCTGGAGCAGTATGGGTCTCCTACCAAACAGAGCATACCTTAAACCTGGACCTGTTTGGTCCTGGATGGTCCAGACATCATGATTTCTCACTTATTAGTACAGTAGCATGTAAGGTTAATATTGTTCATGATACCAAACATTTATCCTGGTTGTCAAATAAAAATAATTGAGAAAATAATGTGAGGTTCTGTAGTCAGGATGAAGCTGTTTTTAAGAAAGATTTTTCAAGCTCTCAGCCTGAAGTGTGAACCTGGAAAATGTTCTGAATGGTTAAGTAGAAGGAAGAAAGGATAAGAAGAGATTTACTCCCACAGAACCGAACAAAGTAAAGGCTTTAATAAATAAAACCCAACATATAATTTACAAGACCGTATTAACGGAACCATAAGAAACCAGATGAGCATTTAAACAATAAATTGATCTTATTGTATGAAACACGGAGCTACAAAGTGTGTGTGGGTGGGCAGAGAGTGGGAGCTGACATGTGGGAGGAGAGCAGGACTGAAGGATACTTGATGGGAGTGTTGAAAATGCTGGCATTGATGATTCAGTCAGAGTTTCAGGGCTGTGAATCATTTTGCTCAGATGGAGTGGATGCTGCCTCAGGAGCTGCTCCACAGCTCCCAGTCCATCATCTCAGCAGCTCAGAAAACTTCTTCCTCTTCAAACTGGAAAACTGCTCTGATGTTGCGGTAAAAAGCAGTCTGTTCTGTAGATGTTGCCGTCATATTGTGTTATTCTTTGTATCCTTCGCTGCAACATTTTAATTCTAACTACACCCAGTAGAACAGATTTAATCATTGTTCTCATTCAAAATGGTTTTTCTACCCTAATGAAAGACATTACTCAGGTACCCAGTAAGACACAGAACCAGAACACCAAGGCTGTATTTTAAGGTATGACAAACACTGCTATTTAAGGAACACTTACACATGCACAGATAGATTCAGTGATGAAGAGGCGGATCGGCTGGTCCACTGGTGCAGTCAGAACCACCTGGAGCTTAACCCGCTCAACACAACAGAGATGATGGTGGACCTTTGGAGAACAACCCACACTCCCTCCCTCCCCTCACCGTCCTCAACAACACTGTGTCTACTGGATCACCTCTAGTTTCACCTCAGGTCTCTGGTCCTGAGTCTGTCCTGTCTTCGTCCATCTCAGTAGGGTTTGGCTCGTCCACCAAACAGGACAGGTCCAAACTGCAACGAACAATCAGGTCTGCAGAGAGAATCATCAGGGCTGACCTTCCCTCCATCCAGGACCTATACAGTTCCAGGGTCAGGAAAAGGCCAGCTAACATCTCTGCAGAACCCACACATTCTGCACACACAATGTTTAGAGTTTTACCTGCAGGAGGCGCTACAAACCAGACATGTTCTCCCCCAGGCTGTCTCTGATGGACACATGAACACCTCACAGCCTGAGTGGTCAGCTACTCTGCTGGAACTGAACCAGCTTATTGCCCTGCCACAACCTGCCTTTAAAAACTGGTTAAACAAACACATATATGTACATATTGCTCTTTCCACCATAGTTTATTTATTTGTATTTAATGTCTGTATGCTATGAGCGAAGTTAAGTTCTTTGTTTACTCACAATATTAGCCAGCTAAGCAAAGCTGATTCTGATTCTGATTTTGCACGTTGAACATGTGCAACCCAGAGTTTCTGTTTCAACCTGGACATGCAGCTCAGCATCTGTTCACGTTTTTATCGTCTTCAGGCCAGATTTACTGAAACTCCATTCAGGTCTCCAGACCTGCAGCCCAACATGTTTTTGTTTTTTGGTCCAGGTCCGAGGTTCTGATTCAGCTGTAATTTCTTGTCGTTGCTCCGGATCTTTGGGTTTGTCTGGTGGCCCGTGGTATGTCTCTGGATCCCCTCTGACTTATTTCCTTTTCACGGTTCTGTTTTGAATTCATCAGCACACCGTCTTTCACAGGTCCACAAAAACTGAACCAAGACAGCTTTAAGTGAACCTAAGGAAGTGAGAAAAGATACTTAGAGAAGCATGAAAAAGGTTGTTGCTCTTATGTTTTTTTTCCTGTTTTATTTTTAAATGTGTTCATTTGCGTGACAAGCTTCAGTTTATTGAACCATTTTTTTCTTTTTAATTCATTGATTACTGTATTTATTTATTTATTTATTTTAGATTTTTTTCAGACATGCTCCAAACTTGGGATTTTTCGCCACCGTTTGGGATAAAAGTTTTGTCTCTTACTGCTTGTTTGTTTATCAACTGTCATCATTTATTGTTTTTTTTTTAGCAGGATTAATTTCATAATGTTTTTGGTTAGTTTAGTTACTTTCTACTAATTGTTTAACAAGCTTCTGACTAGTTTTCTGCCAAACATCGTCTCAACATCGGTTCCTAACAATTAAGTTTATGATGGAGCCACTTTGTTCTGTGGACAAACTCCAGCTGCTGGTTTAGATAATTCCAGAATAATTCAGACTGGAAAACATAAAAAACCAGAAACTATCCGAGTCACCTGGTTGTACAGATCTATATCATGCAGACAGTGGATGATGTTTGAATATAGACATCATCCACAGCCTGAAGGTCAGGTTTGATTCCCACACTAACAGCTGGGTGTTGCTCTTCAGTTCAGGAGTTTTGAATGGCTCCTTGTTTCAGTTGATGTGATCAGTCTGGTGGCTCATTAAGTCTTTAAAGTTACTGTATCATCAGGGATACTATGGGGGAAATTTACTGCCAAAACACAAGAGCACATATTTTCAATTTGAGAGCAGAATTTCATTCTGCTTGCACTCAAAACTTCAGCTTTCTTTCAAATATCCTCTGTTCTCTCTCAAATCCTTGTTTCTGCACTCTGATTTATTGCTTCTTTCATAGATAATTTCTCATCCTGCTCGCTTCATCCTCCATGCGCGCAAACTTGCTCTCTGGTCGGATCAAAACTGCGCTCTCAAGTTTCCTCCCTGCTCACAAATTATTTTTGCTCTCTTTCAGATTAAAGACATATCATCTCCTATCAACCATATCAGCCAATAGAATGACAGTGTGCAAATGCTAGGTCACAGGCTAAGCTGGGGTGCGCTTGTTTCCTTAGAGAGAGAACAGAGTATATTTGAAAGAAAGATGTTTTGAGTGCAAGCAGACTGAAATCCTGCTCTGAAATTTAAAATATTTGCTCTTGATTTTTGGCAGTAAATTCTATTTTTGGCAGCTTCTAAGTATGTTTAAAAACCAACCCACTCAGGTTAAAAACAACGTCTGTTCCTTTCTTCTCTCAGACATTACCCCAAGACGTCTTTCACCATCGTGGCCGACACGCCGGAGAACCTGAGGCTGAGGCAGCAGAGCGAGCTACAGAGCCAGGTGAGCAGATACCATCTCTGACCTGTAGGGGTCGCCTCTGTTCATTACTGATGATGTCATGCAGTTTGTACCCATCCTCACAGTAAGGTTTCCTCTTTGCCTTATCCCACTGCTCTATTAAAATCTCACGCTTTCACACACACATCATTAATGTTGCGAAATAGTTTGAATGCGATACAGCCAGGGCTGCACTACAGCACGAAAGCAAGTACAGTAAATTTTGTGAAGATATCAGTTAACTGGTTTTCTTCATCCCATAGTCCCAGAAGTCTAAAAATCGGCCTCTGTAAGTCGATCCAAAGGGTCAAAAATATTGTGAGCACGAAGAATCTACATGCATGACACCTGAAATATAAAATCCAGACAAGTATTGCATCAAGGGAGCTCTTCCAGGTTTTGATATTGTACACATTGATACTGTGATTCAATATATTGTGAAGCTCTAAATCCAACTTTATTTGCAGCTTTCACAGAAATTCATATTTTGGTCTACTATGAATAAACTGCATTATTAAACAAATAAACAAACAATTTTAATACAAGAACTTGTCGTCACACCAGAAACATTTGGATATTTACCAGTTTGAAGAAACAAAGAAATCTTAAAAAGTGAAAAATGATAGACTAACACTTAAAAGTGTTTAATTCATTGATACTAGTTTTTACCAGATTTTTCATGTGGTCTTCAATGTCACATTCATTCGTACTTTAATGATTTATTTGAACTCTTCTTCTACCAGGGATGAATTATTGTACAACATGATTTCACAAAGTTTTGTTTACTGAAGGCATTGATGAGCTTCAGGAATATTTCTGGCTGGGTGCTGGACCACTCCTCCTGGTAGAATTGGTAGAATCCAAACAAGCCCACATCACCAGCCTGCCACCACCATAGATAGTTGATTGCCTGACTCAGGCCCAGGCTTTAAACAGACTCTATACATTTTTAACATGTGGAAGCAATTTACACCATAATCACAACATATACTGTAGATTTTTACAGCAAGCAGTTTATTTATTAGAATATTATTTCAGTTTACCAGTAGACTTGCTCCACTATGATTGTCTTTGGTTCAACATGTTTAGGATGGTGAAAAGTTGCTCTACTATTAGACCCTAACAGCAAGTTTAGCTCAGTTCAAACATAAGAAATCTACACTGAGAGCAAACCAACCCTCTGTTAACTGTAGGTAACATACTGACAGTTCATTAGTAATCTACCGAGCTACACTTCTAAACAACATCCATGCTTGTGTTGCTGAACATGCAACAAACTGCAGCAAACACAAATGTTATTCCTGTGTGCATCAGTGTTAATGGTCCCTATGCAAATGCAGCTCTGGACCATTTCTTTATGTCCCTTATCGATAGAAAAATAATAATTTAACCTAAAACACCCAAGAAGGGTAGTTTTTGGTGTGGGCCATATGGGCAGTTGCCCAGGGTAGCATTAGAATGGGGATGTGGGCATAAATACCAGATAGAAAGATGTACCTATGTGTTAGTTTACTATTTCTTTAATGCATGTGCAGACAACAGGGAGCCGGCGCCTCCTGCTTGTTGTTGAGAATAGGTTGACCATTTTACCTGCTTCGCATTTTATCTCACCCCAGAACTGAGCGGATTTCCTGCATTTTGATTGGTTGAGGGGTGGCAGAAGGAGGAGCTTGCCCAGGGAGCCATTCATGCAGGAACCTCCACTGGTACCAGCACGCCTCAGAGTCTGGTTTGAGTCACGTTAACTGGGCTTAGAAATGCAGCTGATAAACAATCACCAATGGAAGGGAACCTAATTCCTCAAATCTGTTAGAGGTGGGAAACTGGATTTAATGTCCACTGAGGACTGCAGTAGTGTGGTCCTGACTGTTAAATCTGTTGTTGAATCATCCTCAGATCAGACGCAGCTCGCAGCACCTGTCAGAGTAACATGGTTTAATTCTGGCTGCCGTCGCCACCCCTTTGGCTCCTCACGGGGACAAAAACAAAGGTGCTGCGACGGCTCTGACTCACCTCTATGATTTACTGACAGACAGACTGAAAGCAGGTGACACGAGCGGCAGGATGAAGCAGCCTCACTTCTATGCCATATGCCGTCATCCTGTGTCTGTGTTGCTGGGAGAGGCAGTCAGCAGGCTGCAGCACAAAAGGACAGATGTCCACTCAGCAGTCTGCAGAAGGGGACACGCTGCTTCCCATGGGACTTGTTCTGCTCTGTAAAGATCAGCAGCATTTACACACATTTACACAGTTAGGTCATTTTTATTTGTTTGGCAGATCTAAAATAGCTTACAATTGAGAAAAAAGGACCAATATATGAATATATATAAAAATATGCAATCTAAAAATTTAGGGCTCCCAGAATTTAAACTATAAGAACAGCAAACTATACAAAATGTGAAAAATTTGCAAGAAAAAAAAGAATGAAATGTCTGTAAATATGAATAAACATATTGCTAAACGGCTGAAGATGGGTAGTTTTTGTATCCATCAAACTGGTTCCTTATCTGGTTCTCTTAACCAGAACCAATGTTTTCTTACCACCTCTTCTGGTCCCTCAAAGTATTTCTGAAGTGGCACCAACAATTTCCTTTCACATTTATTTGCATTGATAAAATCATAAAACACTGAGCTTCAGCTTCATAGCCTTCAGAATGAACCACATCTCTCTAATCTTCCTGGTATTTGTTTTAATATCCTCCTTGATGCAGTCAATGTGGATCAGAACATCATGCAGATCTCCACTGTTCTCCGCTGAGTCTATGAGTGGTGTTAATGAATCCTGCCTGAAACATTGTGTCTCCTGTGCTGCTGGTAAATATCAGTCTGAGAACAGATTCTGACTGAGACAGGCTGCAAATAAGCCCAAAGCATCAGCCTGCCACCAACCTGCTTGACAGTTGATATGAGGTTTTTCTTCCATTATGCTGTGTTTGGGTTTCGATCCTGAACATTATGAGCAAACATATCTACTTTCATCTTTAGAGCATCTCTCCACAGAACATTGTTCCAGAAGTCTTCAGGTTTAATCAGATGTTCTGACCTTTATCCTTTATCCTGCTAACGGAGGCCTGTAGAGTGTGAGATGGAGCCTTTGGTTTTTGGTAATTTCTTTGAGCTTCACGCTCTGACCTTGGGCTGAATCTTCTTGGGCGCCCACTCCTGGGAAGATTGGCAGCTGTCATGATGTTTTCCTCTTGGGAACAATCTTTCTCTCTGCTGAATGATGGAGTTCAGGTAGTCTGGAGATGACCTGCTAACTGTCCCCAGGTTGATGGGAAGCAACAGTCACTTCTCTAAGATCATCAGAGAATGATCAGTAAATCAGTGCATCTGTTCAGCAGCACTTGGCTGCTGTTCTCCTTCTTTAACCCTACAGTATTAGGGGATGTACTTAGTTTTTCACACACATCTTTTCAGTTTTGGCTTCATCTATAAATGATGACAGTGTGGAATCTGTGGAGTATTTTTGCACAATAGTTTCAAACATGTTTCAGTTCGGTACAATTCAGACGTACTTTATTATTCCCAAGGGGAAATCACATGTTGTAATTCATAACAAACAGGTTTCTTCAATGACTTTAAATAGTTAAAAATGTACTGCAGATGTTTGGATGTTTGATCTGATCTTCAGAAAGATGTCCATCTGTCAGAGTTCCTAGTTAATAACCAGACGTCCTCGTCCTTCACACTAACAGTGAAGCTGGCTTGTTCTCCAGCAGGATGCTGATTATAACAGACAGTGACCCTGTGCAGTTGGACCGGACACACAGCTACTCTGCACCGTGTGGGAAAACACACGTATGTTTAGCAGTGACCTAGTTCTGCACAATGATCTCACAGGATCATGTGATCTGATGATGTTTTGTGGGGTCCTCAGCACCAAAGCTTCTTCAAATATGCAGAATCCAATTTATTTATGTGTTTAGACTTAAAAGTAAACATTTAAGAGGTTCAGTTCAGAACTTTTAGGACTTGGAGGATCTAAAATCAAGACCTGAACCATTATTTTGTGGACCAGAACCCCAGACTCATCTTCACTGTTAACATCCATTAGAATCCGCAGAGGTTCTGTGGTTCAATGCTATCAGTGCAGGCTTGTAGCATCAGCTTCTTACTGGGTTTTCTGTGATTTAGTTCATGGGTTTGTCGTCTGAGCTCAGCAGGAACTGATTATTTGTTCTGAAAGCAGGAACAGAGGTTGTGGAAGCAGAACAGCATCACAGGCACGCTCTGAGTGTCTGAGTCATATTTCTTCAGTTTACGGCCTCATACACGTCTGTTCTGAGGCCTAATGGCCCGTTACTGATGACTGATGGACACCAGCATGGGGGACATTATGTCCAGATGAGCTGCAGCATTTCCTCTGAAGGTCAAACTGAAGTGCAGGCAGGACCCGCAAATTAAAGGACCTCCTATCCTGCTGAGTGAGCTGTGAATCTGCTGGTTGCCAGTGAGGCGGCAGATATACTATAATTTTACTTTGCTATGCAGTGGTTAATATAAAACCTTTTAAAGCATACAGCTGTAATCAGAAATCCAGATCCAGTCCTCATTGCTTATTATTTTCCATCCTGTTTTGAGCCCTTTAAATGGTTCTTGATCAGTCGTTTTCCAGGCTTTTCCAGAGATTTTCTTTAGACCTTGAATCTGGTCCTTCTGTAGGTTTCTTCCTGCTTGAGATGAGTGATTGAAGTTAAAGTTCAGTCGATGGATTCCTTTAACCTCTTCATCCAGAATGAAGGCTTCACTATGGTATCAACAATGTACCAGAATGTGGACGAATGTGCATATTGAGAACATATGAATGACTCAACATCGCGTGTGTTTAGTTTTTCACAACTGTTGTGAGCAAATCTCCCTTAGCGAGGTGGTTGTGGTTTATTATTAAGGCTAAATAAGGTTGCAAATAAAAACTGAATTGATGTGAAGTTTGGGACATTTTCAGAGTAGTGCAGGATTCTACAAATCATCTGTTATTGTGATGGAAGAACTGTCCAGAAATAGTCAGGATCATACAGAAACACATTTTCTCCAACTGTATTTAAATTTACTGTTCCATGGCCAACCTTCAATATATGTAAAATTCCAGGATTAATTTCATTATTTCTATTAAAACACTATGGAAAGGCTCTAACTTCCATTCCAGGAACGCCGAGGCTTACAGAATAGCAGGGTTAATGGAGCGGGGTGGCAGCCTACCCATGAAGTAGGGTCAATGTGTAACGTGTGGGTTGGTCATCAGGAATCTGAAACAGGACTGATGCCAAGGCAACAAGCTCATCACACCCACACCAGGCTGGCAGCACTGCAAGTGGGTTACTGTAACTCTCTGGGTCAACTGATGCTCAATGCCTCCTACCTTTTCTGCTAAAACAAAGAGAATCACACCATTCTGATCAGCTGCTGCTGAAACAATCTACATCCTTCACATACCAATAAATACTGCTCTGTTCTCAAGCTTTTGGTATGAAGGAATCTCCCAGCTGGGCTAGTTGCAGGATGGACCCGTCAGGCTGTCTGATTAAAACCCAAACCTGAATGGAAGTCGGATTGTTTTAACTAAAATAAATTGGTTGAGGATGGATAAATAGAACTGAACCTATTTTTGTTTCAACTAGGTAATTTTTAGGCACTCTAACAGCATTATCAGGTACTTTGTTACCAGCAGCCATGTAAGGATTTTTGGTCTAACAAGGGCGATTCCCAAAGAGACATTAGCAGAAAACCTGGCATACAGTAAGTAATCAACTGAAGGATGATAGGAAGTGTGTGTAGGACTTATTCCTGTTCATTTGGCCTGAAACTGGTGTTTTATTTAATGAAGAAACACCATGCTGAGGTTTGACAAAAGAATCTGGCTTCTAGACAGAAAAACATAAAGAAATACATTTATGTATGTTCATTAAAGCAAAACATTCAATACATAAAACCTCTTATGAGAAAAAGTTTCTCAGTTAAAGTAAGTATGAGAAAATGTAATTAAGCAATCTCTAAGGAGTCAGATAAACTTTGTGATAAGTACACCTGCAGAAGGAAATAATCTTAGCGGATCATTAGCCAAAATGCCTGAGCTGCACACGCAGTGGGATTAAAGAAGAAATCACATTTTAAAGCCAGAAATAAAAGCTCTCTCACCTTCTCATTACTCAGCTGTGGGAGTTACAGTCAGAGTTTATTTAAAGCTCTGAATGAAGCTGATTGTAGCTGGTCTCTGAGTGTTGAGAGGGGTAATTATTACTGCTGTGTGAGCACATTCAAAGGTAAAAAATCCACCCTCAGAAATCATCATACATCCCCAGTATAATCCAATTAATGAGTTCCTGAGCTGCGTCTCACCTCTCACCTGCAGCTGCAATGCATTGTGGTCTGTCTTCTCCTGGGTTTGGTGAAGAACAAGTGTATATCATGTCTCTACATGTTTTTTATTCATGAAATTGCCCATTGTACTTTACAAAGATTTGATGTGAAGAAGTAAAGCCTGATTGTAAAGTGGAAGAAAAAAATGATGCATTTTCATCATTTTGTTTTTGTAAAATCTGAAAAGTGTGGCTTGTATTTACATTCAGCCCCATGCCTGTCTTTTGGGGTTTGTCTCTACAAGCTTTGCAGATCTTCCAACTACACCTTTGTCCATATTTCTTTGCTAACTTTTTCAGGCTCAGTCAGATTGAACATCTGTGAATATCAATTTTCAATTCCTGCCACAGATTCTCAGTTGGATTTTGGTCTGAACTTTGACTAGGACATTCCACTATAACCCGTTCTGTATGTTTGGGTTGTTGTCCTGCTGGAAGGTGAACCTCCACCCCAGTCTTGAATCTTCTGGAGACTCTAACAGGTTTTCTTCGAGAATTGTCCTGGATTAAGCTCCATTCATTTTCCCATCAAAGACATAACTCTTCAGCATCATGCTGCCATCACTGTGTTTCACCATAGGAATAATGTTTTGAGAGTGATGCACACTGGTACTTTACTGCTGCAAACAGGGTGAAAAGGTCAATTTGGGTCCTATCTGATCAGAGCGCCTTCATCCATGTGTGTGTTGAGTCCCCTAGATGGCTTCTTATGGCTTTCTTTCAACGATGGGTTTCTTCTTGACACTCTCCCATAACGACCAGATTTATGTTGACATATTATCTCACTTGAGCTATTGATTTCTGCAGCTCCTCCAGAGTTACCCTCTTGGTTGCTTCTGTGATTAATGCGCTCGTTGCCCAGGCTGCCAGATTAAGTAGACCTCCATGTCTCGGTTGGTCTGCACTTGGTCCATCCTCTCTCCATGTTCAGATGATAGATTGAACAGACCTCTGTGAGATGTTCAAAGCTTGGATATTGTTGCAGAACCTGAGCCTGATTTAAACTTCTCCACAACGTCCTCCCTGACCTGCCTGTTGTGTTTCTTGGTCTTCATGATGCTGGTTGTTCTCTAGAGAACCTCTGAGGCCAGAAACCGAACACCTGCAGTTAGACTCAGACTGAATTGAACACAGATGGACTCTATTCACCAAGTGGTTTCAAAAGGCAGTTTTATTTAGGGGTATCAGAGTAAAGGGGGCTGAAGGCAAATGCATCACACTCTTCTTAGATTTTTATTTGTAATTTCACTTTGCAGTTTTATAATATGTGTTCAGTATGTGTATTTGTACGTTTTGTCTATTCCATATAAAAGCCCAACAAAACTGAAGTTTTTTATTGTAACTTGACTACATGTGGAAAAGTTCAAGGGGTTTGAATATTTAGGGAGGCACTGCAAACGCTGTATAGTGTTTTTGAGTTAAATGTCCCTTTAAAGCAGAGCCGTTGTTGTTTTTTCCTGCAGGTGAAGTATAAGAAGGACTTCGAGGAGAGTAAAGGCCGAGGGTTCAGCCCGGTGTCCGACACCCGGGAGATGCAGAGACTCAGACGGACTCAGGAGCAGATCAGTAACGTATGTAGACTGACTTTCTGTCCGTCCTGGCGTTTGACTCCTGTCTGCAGCTGTGTGTGTGGATGGGGGGTGCACTTTGGTCAGTGAGCATAGTCTGTATGTGACATACACACAAAAAGATCTACGTGCTGCCTGCTGCAGTTGATGCGGTTGTTTGAAGAGGAGGTTCTCCTACCATTAACGTAAGTGACCTGCAGCTTTTCCCTAAGTTATTAAAGAAATAAACTGTCATATTTTCTACAACAAAATTCTGATTTTTGGCAACAATTAGTGAGTGAAATATGGTTTTTCTGCCAACTACAAAGTGAAATAATGTGGATTTTAGTCTCTGAAGAGGTGATTTTAAATAGAAATGCCTTTTTAATGGATATGATAGTAGTGACAAAATCTGAGTTCTTATAATGAATTAAAACTTGATGACATGTTAAAAGTTCATGTTCTTTTTTTTCTGGTTGACATAAAGAGTCTGTATGCAGACAGATGCTCAACTTGTGACCCCCGAAGACCTGCTGACCCTCAGTTGATGACACCCTGGTGAATTAGTTCCTTGTTATTTACATTTATTTCACACACATCACTCCACATCAAACGTTTTAATGTTAACACATTAACGTTTTAATGTTAACACCAGCCCATAGACATATGACATTAATAAACAGTAATACAACAAAACTCTGCAGGCATTTTAAGGTTATTCTGTTGGATTTTCTGAATTTGATCGTTGGATGTTTTTTTGAACATTCAGAAGAACCATATTTCACTGAATTACTACGTTTTCTCTCTGGTAACCTGCCTTATAGAAATTCTCTCTCTGGTTTTCCGTAAGATCTACTGATCTAAGGTGATCTGTTATCGCCTTTTATCGCTCTGCATCTCATTTCATGAACACGTTAGCTTTACATTTGTCTAGTTTTACATTGTCATCAAGTGATGACATCATTGTGCTGCATTAAAACATCACAGATTTAGCTCATTTGATAATAACATGTCGTTTTCTTGACGTGGAGAACATCAGTTAAGAACTGAAGGTCCAAAAGACCAAACAAAGCCTCAGAAGAGAAGCATTTAGGTTCTGCTTAGCGGCGGCAGATGTTTTTACTAATGAGTCTCATGAAGAACCGAAGGTCGATCTTTCTTCATGTGTTGCGTCGCGGTCTATGACTGTGAAAGAGATTCAGTGCTGGGAGGAAGGTGAGCTGATGTGATGATTCAGACTAAAAACTCCTGAATGAAGAGAGTTTTGGCCTTTAACTGAAACATCAGCAGGACAGATGCTTTCCAGCATCATCCAGCCTGCTGCCATGGTAACCGATGCATCTGCATTGGTCTCAACTATTATTGAAAAAATGTACAACTGTTTGCATGAAGATACTTTTACTCTGCCTGGTTTTTACTTAATATTATCAAGAGATCAGTTAATAGTCTTTATGTCACAAACGCTTTGAGTTCAGTTGTTCTTTAATGATACTTTTACTAATTTTGAGAGTGATGACTGAAGCAGTTGGTATTCAGTGCCATGTTTGAGCAGCTGAGAGTAAAGCTGCCTCATATTTTACCTGCCAGACCTCTGAAGGGATAATAACTGACTGAGATAAATATGAGTTCCTTAGTTTCACTGGTAAATTCACCTCTAAATCATATTAAAAATATCTTACATCACTATATGACCTCTTTGTGAAAGGTTTTCATTATTTATAAAGATTGTTTGCATGCAGGTGAAACAAGAAGCAACTTCATCAAAATCCTTCATACCTTGATTGTTAATGGGTTACCAAGGCAGACGGAGCCTGAAATCAAGGCTCATTAACTTTATTAACAAACGTGTTAATGGCGTTTTTCAGTCTGAGTCCATGCGTGAAGATGCTTCTCTAAAACCAGGCGGGTTATCACTGACTGACGAGGCTGTAATAAAAACCACGTCCCAGAATTCCTTGAATGCAGTCCGGTATCATCATGGTAGTGGAGCTTGTTTCTCTCTCCGTTCCACACTGCAGAACCTTCTGTTGTTGGTTTTCAGCACCGTGGTTTGCAACAGATGGTCATTTGGCTCTGGTCACTCCTTTATCGGGTTCTGTTTACATCCAGAACCATCTGATGGCCTGATCCCACTGCCAGACTACCTGCTGAAAATCGTTTCTTTTCCCTGAGATGGAACAAAAATAACTCCTGATTCTGCACATACGTGTTCTTCGTCTTCCTCTTGCTGGTTCCCTCTTTCAGTTTACTAAAAGGCACAGACATGCTCGCAGATTGGACGTTCTGGTGTTCTCAAAGGTTCATCAGCTGTAAAACATTTAAATGCTGGCTTTTTTAAATCTGTGGGAATGAATATTGGACTTAAACATGTTCCCAGGTTTAATAGAACTTAGATTTTCCCAGTTCTTTGTTCCGAGACATCTCAATGTCCTCCATCTCTATGGCTTTCATTGTTTAGGTTTTCTCTGTTTTCTTTCTTTTGCGGATTGAAAAATTTTGTTTCACACTGATTTAGTTTCTTAGAGAAAGCTGCTGAAGGACACCACAGGGAGCCTCTACACCTGCTGCTTCTCTGTTAGCTTTGGACCAGTCTCTGCTCTAACAGAACATGAATCCATCTAGTGGATATGGTTTAAAAATGCCAACTAGTTTATGTTCTAATGTTTACATATCAGGACATTATAAAAGTTCTAAAAGGTTTTAAATCAAACCTCACACCATGTTCCTCAATGTCATTATTTATTAAACACAAAAACTAAGTACACCCCTCTGCAGGACTTCTGCAGGACATTAACAGAGTCAACACTTTCAAATAAAACTTGCTGAAAAGAAATTCAGAAACCAGTTTTAAAATGAAGGCGTTTTCTTTGGGTTCGTGTTCAGATGAAGAACAAAGAAGCAGGAAAGAAAGAAGTGATAAAGTCTCTGCACTTGACTCCTCCTAAGACTCTGGAAATTTAGCAAGCTGCAGCTGCAGAGTCAGGAAATCCTAAACAATCAACAGATACAGCCACTGCATGACCCAACAATGTTCCAGCAACAGTAATTCTCACTAGTGGTTTTCTACTCATTTGTCTCTCAAATCACTGTGGAGGAATCCTCCTCTTCCAGCGTTGCTTCAGGTTTTCCTCTCTGGAGAAGGATGGACTTCAGATAATCTGGGTTAGGGTTAATAATAACCCTAAAAATGGCCTAATAACCCTTCCCTGAATGATAACACACAGGTTTATGCTCAGTCTTGGATTTGATCAGCAGCACCTGCTGGTATGTTTACATTCTGTTGAGTTTATGCAGAACTTGAAATTTTTTATTTATTTTGTCTGATAAATAATGACTGAGGTATCTTCCTTCTCTTTTTGGAAACCTGAGGTCAGATTATAATCCGTTTTTACGAATTTTTTATCTCATCCTGATTGTTAAACTGTAGACCCGAGAGAGGGTGTACTTTCTTTTCAATGTGATTCTGTGTGATTTCTAAAGAAGGAGCATGAACAGACACCCGTTAAAGGTCAATTTACTACAAATTAGTGAAATCTAGTGACACAAACTGCAACCAAATTAGTCCTCTATAGCAGAGGTTTGCAACCTGTGGCTCCCGAGCTGCATGTGGCTCTTCAGACCCTCCGCTTTGCCCCAAAATCCTAAAGAATTGAGTAATATTTTAAAATGTAAAGGTTGTTCCTACTCGTTTAACATTTCGACAAAGAATGCCAATAATAGTTTAAGTGAATATAATTTTTTATGAAGTAATAGGTTACAAACTACGTGTTTTATGTCATTTTCTATGAAAACTGAAGGTTCCTTTGAAGAAAATGTGTTCAACCTAAAAACAAAAATAAAACGGTTCTTTATTTTCAAAATGTAAACACATTTCTCATTGTATGTACTATAAAAACAAGCTAATTTGTTTTGCAGAGTCATGCTGTGTTTGTGACTGTTGTGACCATCTCAAGAGGTCCTACATGGCCAAAACACTGTGAAATCCCCTGGAAAGACCATCTTCTACCTTTTAGGTCTATGTGGTATGCAGAGCAATACCAAAGACTAAAACTTACATTTCTTACTATGTCTTTGATTTTCTTCTCCTCGTTGCCCCTGATGGGTCGAATTTTAGTGTAGGAGGTCCAGGGACAGCATGTTACATTCCTTCTAGTATACAACACTCATATGAGTGTACTTTAAGCACATCAGTGTGCACATACTTGATCAAACACACACACACACTGAAGCCATAACTGGCAGTGTGTTTTAGATGAAGGGAACGGTGGAGATAAGGTCTGAAGTGTGGGGCTAAATGTAGAAGTCAGAGGTGATAAGAGGTGCTGCTGAACTGACATTCAACCATCGCTGCAGACGGTCAAGAACGAAGCAGTTCTGTCACAGTCGGGTTAGAGGTTTGAAGTCCAGGAAGACAAAGGGAAAGCTGGATGATCACTGAATTACAGAGCTCTAAATCACTACTTGGTATCCTGAAGAAACAAGAGCTGAAACATCCAGGAAGGAGGCTGAAAGTCAGGAAGCCACTGCAGGACATGGACAGACAACCACAGATCGAAGGTGAGTGGAGGACGCAGATCCATTCATTTCATTTCCAAATGAAAGTGATCTTACAGATATTAAAGAAATATTTGGGTAATTCCCACATTACAATCCTAAAGGAAGCTGGAAAAATTAGAAGAATCCAACATGGAGGCAAGCAAAGACAAATTGGTGACCTTGAAAATCAAGTCTGCTCACAGGAGAAATAAGACATGTTGCAGTTTTAACTAATTAAAGACATTAATTAAACAGCATTTTTCGAGCAGCTCTCGTAAACTTAAAAACCCAAAAAATATTTTAAGTGTTAATCTTAGAAATGTAGCTTTCAGCAGCCTTTGATGCTGGGGATCAAATTATGTTTAGTTATTAAAGGCTCTGTTCCCAACTAGTTTCAATCATGTGACAAACTGGAGATTTTCACTGTATGTCGGGCACTGTTCACTCAGGGGGTTCCTCAGGGGTGTATCCTCAGTCTGCTCTTTATTTTGTATATCCTGCCTGTTAAGGACATCTTAGAGAATCAAATATCTTTTTTTTTTTTTGAGAAGTTCATGCAACGTTCTCCTCTTTGTCACCTAACAGACAATGCATCAGGTTAAGTTTTTCTGTGTTTAGAAAGTCTGAAAAATAAAAAATTTATATATTTCTAATGAAGTAATCCTTTCTACAGAGGTGACCAGAATGGAGGCAGGAAATGACTCGGCTGCTTCAGTGTCAGATGGAGGGATGGAAAAAATTTTAACAGTGGAGGGAAAGAAAGAAGAGTTTCTCCAAGAGACGGTGGATACGTTGGGGGGAACAGTTGTTTATAAGACTGCAGGAAGGATGGATACGGAGGAGAAGGTGGAGGCTGGACAGGAGGAAGAAACGAAGAAGGATGAAGATGAAGCAGAGGAGGATGAAGAAGAGGAGGAGGAGGCAAAAGCAAAGAAGTGTTTGGGACATTGGGAGTCTGAGGTGAGAATCTGTTCTGCTGCTTTATGACTTTTTGAGTTAATATTTATTCTAAAGGTTGATGGAAGAAAAATGAATTAGAATCTCAAAGAAAAAATTTGCAGATTTTTATTAGATAACTTCAGTTTGGAATAATCTCAGCGAAGTCATTTGTTATATCTAGAACTGGACCAGAATTTAATTAGAATTCCTGAAAACATTTCTGCTTCATCAGTTTTGGCCTCCAGTGATACAACTGAGCTGCTGATCATGGAAAACATGTTTAGGTCCAGTTAAAACATGTTAAAGATGTCTAGGTCCAGTTAAAACATGTTAAACATGTTTAGGTCCAGTTAAAACATGTTAAACATGTTTAGGTCCAGTTAAAACATGTTAAACATGTTTAGGTCCAGTTAAAACATGTTAAACATGTTTAGGTCCAGTTAAAACATGTTAAACATATCTAGGTCCAGTTAAAACATGTTAAACATGTTTAGGTCCAATTAAAACACGTTAAACATGTTTAGGTCCAGTTAAAACAAGTTAAACATGTCTAGGTCCAGTTAAAACATGTTAAACATGTTTAGGTCCAATTAAAACACGTTAAACATGTTTAGGTCCAGTTAAAACATGTTAAACATGTCTAGGTCCAGTTAAAACATGTTAAACATGTTTAGGTCCAGTTAAAACATGTTAAACATGTTTAGGTCCAGTTAAAACATGTTAAACATGTTTAGGTCCAATTAAAACACGTTAAACATGTCTAGGTCCAGTTAAAACATGTTAAACATGTCTAGGTCCAGTTAAAACACGTTAAACATGTCTAGGTCCAGTTAAAACATGTTAAACATGTTTAGGTCCAGTTAAAACATGTTAAACATGTCTAGGTCCAGTTAAAACATGTTAAACATGTTTAGGTCCAGTTAAAACATGTTAAACATGTTTAGGTCCAGTTAAAACATGTTAAACATGTTTAGGTCCAGTTAAAACATGTTAAACATGTTTAGGTCCAGTTAAAACATGTTAACCATGTCTGGGTCCAGTTAAAACACGTTAAACATGTTTAGGTCCAGTTAAAACACGTTAAACATGTCTAGGTCCAGTTAAAACACGTTAAACATGTTTAGGTCCAGTTAAAACACATTAAACATGTCTAGGTCCAGTTAAAACATGTTAAACATGTTTAGGTCCAGTTAAAACATGTTAAACATGTTTAGGTCCAGTTAAAACATGTTAAACATGTCTAGGTCCAGTTAAAACATGTTAAACATGTTTAGGTCCAGTTAAAACATGTTAAACATGTCTAGGTCCAGTTAAAACACGTTAAACATGTCTAGGTCCAGTTAAAACATGTTAAACATGTTTAGGTCCAGTTAAAACATGTTAAACATGTTTAGGTCCAGTTAAAACATGTTAAACATGTTTAGGTCCAGTTAAAACATGTTAAACATGTTTAGGTCCAGTTAAAACATGTTAAACATGTTTAGGTCCAGTTAAAACATGTTAAACATGTTTAGGTCCAGTCAAAACATGTTAAACATGTCTAGGTCCAGTTAAAACATGTTAAACATGTTTAGGTCCAGTTAAAACATGTTAAACATGTTTAGGTCCAGTTAAAACATGTTAAACATGTTTAGGTCCAGTTCAAACATGTTAAACATGTTTAGGTCCAGTTAAAACATGTTAAACATGTTTAGGTCCAGTTAAAACATGTTAAACATGTTTAGGTCCAGTTAAAACATGTTAACCATGTCTGGGTCCAGTTAAAACATGTTAAACATGTTTAGGTCTAGTTAAAACATGTTAAACATGTTTAGGTCCAGTTAAAACATGTTAAACATGTCTAGGTCCAGTTAAAACATGTTAAACATGTTTAGGTCCAGTTAAAACATGTTAAACATGTTTAGGTCCAGTTAAAACATGTTAAACATGTTTAGGTCCAGTTAAAACATGTTAAACATGTTTAGGTCCAGTTAAAACATGTTAAACATGTTTAGGTCCAGTTAAAACATGTTAACCATGTCTGGGTCCAGTTAAAACATGTTAAACATGTCTAGGTCCAGTTAAAACATGTTAAACATGTTTAGGTCCAGTTAAAACATGTTAAACATGTTTAGGTCCAGTTAAAACATGTTAAACATGTTTAGGTCCAGTTAAAACATGTTAAACATGTCTAGGTCCAGTTAAAACATGTTAAGCATGTTTAGGTCCAGTTAAAACATGTTAAACATGTCTAGGTCCAGTTAAAACATGTTAAGCATGTTTAGGTCCAGTTAAAACATGTTAAACATGTCTAGGTCCAGTTAAAACATGTTAAACATGTTTAGGTCCAGTTAAAACATGTTAAACATGTCTAGGTCCAGTTAAAACATGTTAAACATGTTTAGGTCCAGTTAAAACATGTTAAACATGTCTAGGTCCAGTCAAAACATGTTAGACATGTTTAGGTCCAGTTAAAACATGTTAAACATGTCTAGGTCCAGTCAAAACATGTTAGACATGTTTAGGTCCAGTTAAAACATGTTAAACATGTTTAGGTCCAGTTAAAACATGTTAAACATGTTTAGGTCCAGTTAAAACATGTTAAACATGTCTAGGTCCAGTCAAAACATGTTAGACATGTTTAGGTCCAGTTAAAACATGTTAAGCATGTTTAGGTCCAGTTAAAACATGTTAAACATGTCTAGGTCCAGTTAAAACATGTTAAACATGTTTAGGTCCAGTTAAAACATGTTAAACATGTCTAGGTCCAGTTAAAACATGTTAAACATGTTTAGGTCCAGTTAAAACATGTTAAACATGTCTAGGTCCAGTCAAAACATGTTAGACATGTTTAGGTCCAGTTAAAACATGTTAAACATGTCTAGGTCCAGTCAAAACATGTTAGACATGTTTAGGTCCAGTTAAAACATGTTAAACATGTCTAGGTCCAGTCAAAACATGTTAGACATGTTTAGGTCCAGTTAAAACATGTTAAACATGTTTAGGTCCAGTTAAAACACGTTAAACATGTCTAGGTCCAGTTAAAACATGTTAAACATGTTTAGGTCCAGTTAAAACATGTTAAACATGTCTAGGTCCAGTTAAAACATGTTAAACATGTCTAGGTCCAGTTAAAACATGTTAAACATGTTTAGGTCCAGTTAAAACATGTCTGAGCTTCTGAATCTCACCTGACGTCAGAAACAACCAGCAGAACCTCCCATAGTCCGAAACTCGTGAATAATTTCCCTGCTGAGAACTCCATGTTCTCCAACGTCTTTGAGGATTTTTGCTACCCACCCTGTGTGTCTCTGTGTTGACCTTGGCGTGGGGCGTCGCCAGGCACGGCGGCTCAGAGAGGATTAGCCGGAGTACAAATGAAAATATCTCATTATTAGCCTTTGATAGTGAGGGTTTCTGGAGGCTGAATTCAGCCTGCTGAGAGGCGAAGGATTAATGAAAGAAAGGGAAAAGCTTTTCCTGATTAACTCGTTACGAGTCAGACGATCCAGCGTCTTACTGCCTAGTCATTTCTCCTGTTAGTTTTTTTATCACTGTCATGTTTGACTGCTGTTCCTGAAAATAACAGCACCTGTGTGTGTTTTCAGGCCTCCACAGATGGAAAGCCTCCTCTGCCTGATCCAGCTTTCAACAGGAGATGCAGTTTGATCCTCAGTGATGTGAGTTTAGGTTTTTTTACCACTTCACAGTCTGACCTTCAGGAGATCCATGATTGATGTTTTTTTTAAAGCAGAATCTAAATCGGAATAAAAATACAGAACTCCACCTCCTTCAGGAGGAATAACTCCCAGCAGTGACCTCCTGTCTGACCTCATCAGTCTCTCCCATCTTTGTGGAGGAACTCTGGTTCATTCTTCTTTCCAACATTGCCTCAGTTCAGCATTTATTCAGGTTTGGTTTGGACTTTGACTAGGCCATTACAACACCTTGATTATTTTTCTGCATTCTGTTGTAGATTGCCTGCTTTGTGGAATCATTGTTCTGTTGATGACCCAGTTTGGTCCAAGCTTCAGGTGTCAGACAGATGGACTTACATTTGACTCTAGAATACTTGGCATAAAGAGGAGTTCATGGTCCATTCAATAACTGAGTGTCCCAGGTTCTGTGGCTGCAAAACAAGCCCAAATCAACATCCCTCCATCATCGTATTTGACAGCTAGTAGGACCTGTGTCTGGGTTTCTCCAATCACATTAATGTGCCAAACATCTCATGTCTACTTGTCTACTTTGGTCTGATCTTTCTAAAGGACGTTGTCCAGTCGTCTCATGCTTCATTCAGATATAACTCAGTAAAGTCCAGCTGCTGTTTTCCTTGTAGAGAGACGAGGCTTCCTCTGTTCACCGGGGCTTTCTGTCATTTCTCTGACCTTGGGCTGAATCTGCAGGCTCGTCCACTCCTGGGAAGATTGGCAGCTGTCAGAAAGGATTTAATAATCCTGTCTCCAGAACGATAGACTCCAGATTGTTTGGAAATTACATGTTATTTCCTGGGATCTGGTTTAGTATTTTACGCTCTGCTGCTCCATGTGGGTTTAGTTGACTCAATAGTTTCACACTATGTATGTAACTAACTTTAGACCAGATCCTCTTCATCATGTCCTGATGAACTTGCTGATTTGTGATAATTTAGTGGCGTGTGTTCAGATGTCTCAGTGAAACATCTCTAAATGCTGCAGATCATTAAGTTGACTGTTATGACCTGATGTTCTCAGAGACGTGGTGATAAGGATGCTACATTATTTCTCCAACATGGATCGACTTGGGAGAAAAAGTGATGTTTACAGAGATATAATCTGGAGTTTCATAAATAAACCATCTCTGAATGTGAGCTGCTGTTTTCTGCCTCTTGTGACGCTCCTTCTAATGATCCAGCCGTGGGCCTTTATTCAGCTCAGATGGAGAATGTTCTCGCTCTTTGACTCCTGCTGCAGATAGCTCAAATGGAGCTCAGCTGGATGGAGATGCAGGATGTGGGAGGAGGTGATATTGATTCCCTGGTGCGATTCAAACTCAGCAGAATGACTCATCCGGCAGGCAGGTCGGGTCGCTTTAAGAAACAACTTTCCTGGTTCCTGCAGCTGCTGCGGTTCTGCTGCACGGCCGCGTTTAAACTAAAACCATCAGAAGGACTCCAGACTCTCTGCCACTCCCTGCTGGATCAACCTGATTTCTGCTTCTGTCATCCGGACGCTAACTGCCACCCCGAAGGCAGATCAACCCCAAAATATTGCTGTTTCCATGGAAACGCCAACAATCTCAAAGATGTGCTCATTCTCCATCAAGCAGAGCAACTGCAGAAGAAACAACACGTGGAGAAGAAACTGTTCTCTGTCCTCTTTCACAGATTGGCTCCAACCTCTTTGTTCTCTGTTTGTGTAGAAGTTTCTAATGAATCTGGTAAAAGTTCACATTAAGTCTTCTCTTTATTTAGAGCCGCACTCGACGTTAAACTAGTTTTAGGCCACTTTATTACATTAATATCAGAATATGATTTTTTAGTCTGTCGGTTCTAAGGTTTAATTTCACAGATCCTCTTTACTTTAGTTGTAGCTTTTTGACCTTTTTGACCTTTAGTTGATCTGCAGACTACTTCCTGTTTCTTTCTTTCATTGTAGGGCCATTTATTCCCATCCTTTAGTCAAACTAAAATGATATTTCTGATTTTGGATACGTTATGATGTGTCCTGAGCTTTCACACCCCTTGGTTTGCTTTAGTGTCTCTGATCCTGGCTATGGTTTATTTTCCATGTTTCATTCAGTGCTTCTGGTCTGTTTTTATTGTTTTATGCTATGATAGAAAGGTTTTTATTTTGATCAGTTGGGACTAGGTGAGATTTCACAGCTAGAATTCAGACCACTGATTATAACAGAGTTAGATTAAAGATCCTTGTGGTCATAAGAGCTGCACAATGCATCCAATCACAATATGAATGTGGACAACATCTCAAAGGACTGCTCAGATTCAATATTTGGTTGGCTCGCGTAGTTCGAGCGCTTTGCATTCACTCTCTGTGTCAGTGATGTGTTTGACCTGTTGGATGGACTCTTACTGCCCCTGATACCCACACCTGACAGGGACTGGGATCCAAACGCTAACCCCTGGTGATGCAGATATCATAAAGAACAAAAAGAGCCAAGCAAATATGTTATCATCGCTGCGTTAAATTGTAAGATCTCCATCACATGATTTTGTGCAGGTCTTCTGGGCCTTACATTTTCACACATTTGCAATTTGTTGACATTTAAAAAAAAACTAGGACAACACTTTTATGCAGGAAAAAGTAAATATGACTTTCATGCAAATGAAATGCTTTAGAAGAAGGATCTCCAACTCCAGTTCTCAAGATCCGATGTTCCGCATGTTTTAGACGTTACCCCGTTCTAACACGGCAGATTTAAATGGCAGAAGTAGCTCCTCTGTATGTCATGAAGTTCTGTAGGAGCTTCATAATGACCCATTCATTTGTTTTATGTGTGATGAACCAGGAAAACTTCTAAAACATGCAGGACACCGTTCCTGGACTAACTGTGGTCACTGTTACTTTAGAGTTCTTTTGCAAAAAGAAAACTCAGGAAAATGTAACATTTTATGGGTTCTGGCTTTGATCTGAATGTTTTTTGGATTTTTACTGTATTTAAAAATGGTGTACATTAGAAGTTTAGGTTCAAATGGAGCTTCCAGTAAAACTAAAGCAACAAAAAACTTTAAAGATTATACTTTTTTCATTCTACAGCTTCAGATTTCCCCTTTTTCAGGGTAACTCAGTTGCGCTTCCTGTGACTGAAGAAGTTCAGCTGATAACGCTCCTTCATGTCTCCTCCTAAATGCAGGTTAGATATAAGGAGGACTTTGAGAAGATGAAGGGTCAGAGTCTCTTTGTGCCCGGAGCTGAGCTCATCCACTCCAAGAACATCAGCGCTGTGATCTCTGAGGTGTGAACTCATGGAACTAAGGACCAAGCTGATGAAAAACAAACTCATCTGTCCTTATAAAACTGATGATAAAACTGTGATGTTTTCAGTATAAGTACAAGGAGGAAGGGAAGAAGGAGGCGTCCATGTCTCTGTACTCTATCCTGCCGGAAACTCCAGAGACGCAGCACGCTAAAGAAGCTTCAGAGCTGCAGAGTGAGGTGAAACATCTTCACATGGGGATCCACTTCTACACCTCTGCTGCACTAATACTGACATTAACCCTCTAATCGCTGGACAAGCAGTGAATTTGCTGAAAAATATAATCTACTGCTAACAATAGTTTTGACTGAAAGCAGGTCATTTGGTGGTGCATATATACCACAGTGGTAATATTATTGAGGTTATTTTTGACCATCATTAAGCTGACTTTTAATATTTCACGAACAAAGTAATAACTGGTAGTTATAATAGATTTA